>NC_139985.1:13812098-13994598 GCF_963993115.1 Abramis brama | reverse complement strand
AGGTATTTTTAGCTACTGGCTGCATCCCCCGTAATACACGCAAAGTGAGTTTCTCTCTTCTTTTTCTGGGACGAAAGAATAAGAATTAAAAAAGCAAGATCATTTATTCATGGAGATCCCTGGGGCGCCAGCATGGCAGCTCTATGTCTCATTGAGCAGAAAGAGACCCACTCATACACACATGAACACACAGACATTAAGCCTGAGCAGAGAGGAAGATGAATTTGGCAAATGAATTAACTTCTGGCCGACCCACACACTGCCTGGCATGGACCAGTCTGATGGGCGGAAAAGTTCAGAAATCTTCTCAAATGAGACAAGCAAGACATCTTGTTATGAAAGATGAAAATCTGCAGACAGGAAATGTGCAATACAGCTGCACTTGTGTTGTTGCGTCTTGTGGTATGTGGTGGCACGAAAGAAACACCTCGCCAAATGAAGCGACACATCTTCGTCTCATCTTCGGTGAGGGGGAAATATGATGTACATTTACACAGTAGGTAATATATCTATTTTGGTCATTTTTATTTTATTCATTTATTTTTTAATTATATACTGTAAATTACAATTCTCAATATTTCATCCATTGTTGCCAATTAGTATCAAGATGAATAATGCAACATGTAAAATACAGTAAAATCCAATTAAAATTAATAGAGGCATGTTTTTCCGTCCAGTTTGTTTTGCTAAAGGATTGCAGTGACCATTTCTCAGTGCTGAAATATATAGTTTGTTTGGAATTGATTCATTGAAATGGACAATCTTCACTGGTTCATGGAAATAAAACAAATTTATCAAGTCTGATGCATACTACTTAATCTTAAATCAGAGATGCAATTAAAACATCTGTTTTAACACTTACATATACTTGCGATTTATGAGACGAGAAATGATCACAATTTTCTTAAAGAAAACAGTCTTTAAGAAACTTAAGGCAAAGAAAACAAACCAATCTCTTGATGTCTGGCTATGAGAGCCACTGTGACATCCTAGTCAGAGATCTGTGAAGAGAAGCTTTAAGAATTATCTCATGGCCTGTGCAATCGCTCACGTAATTTACATCACACTCACTTTACTTGTTCTGTATTGTGTGGTCTAGATCAGAGACTATGTCCAGTTGTGTGAGACTGTGCAGAAACATATCTGTGTCATAGTTCAACCCCAGAATCAAAGGAAAAATAGAAAATGTAATTTTTTATGCATAGTGAAATTATTTAATGACAATTAAATGTAAAGTGTGTCATTTCTGTGCCTCTAGTTGCACCAAACGACATTGCAAAATAATGACCATTTCCTGAACACTCTAGGAACAACAATCTACCATTAGTCAATCAACCAGAAAGTCCAGTCTCAAATTTACAGTAAAAAAATGCATACTTCAGCTTTAAGCATATTTTATATTTGAAATATTTTGTACGCAATATATTTACTTCATATATGAAATATTTTATTTATTTATTTCATTTTATTTAGATTTGAGGTGAAATATGATCACATCCACCAAATCAACCAATTTGGAGATCTGATCTTCTCTATGAATATCGGCAATTTAAGACACAAAGTAGATTTTTGTGGCATCCTTATTCTAATCCTACTGACTTAAATCCCTTGGTGCACAGAACCAAAATCTCTCAGGAATTCCTGTATTTGTGACCAGAGGACTGTAAGCTGCTAAATATATCTTCCTCCCTCCCTTCCTCACATCCAAAGCAGAGAAAGTAGCCTTTTGGAACAATGGGGAAACACAATGGAGACCAGTTTGAAGGTTCGTTCTGCTCCTGATGGTCTCATTCAGACATATTGTGTGTTTGACCACACATACATCATACACAACATCCTAGAGCAATCCAAGCTAAGGCCATCATGCATCATCATTTTGAATGCAAGTATATGAATGAGCTTTAATCTTCTCTTGAATCACTGGGGAAGGAATAATTTTTATAGTAAAAATCTGAGTAAAGAAGTGAGCCTGTGGGTGTTTTCATGGTTTCTGCTGGAGAAAGGGTGTAAGAGTGTATGTGACAGTGAGCACTCATGAGTGTGGGAGTTGTAATTGGAATAAAAGGCATTATAAGTGTGGGTGGGTAATGTGTGGGATCTCTCCTGTCGATTCACTCAGCTCACAGTATCTGCTGTCGTTTAAAGAGCTGACCCATATCTGAGCTACACCTGCACGAGTAACCCGCCTCCCTGAGACATACCTCATCAATAAAGGTAAAAAATAAACCCTGATCAGTTATAGGGTTTTATGCATCAATAGCTTGTTTTTAAAAAGGATGTATGTTATAAACGTCTTCAGCTGCAGACACATCGTTTTCCTCCAGGTTTGAGACAGTAAATCACCTGCTGCGAAAAAGCTGTGAATCGCACCATGTCAGATTTGTGCAGTGAGTGAGCAGAGGTGACATCAAATGCGACCCGGATATCCTGTTAATGCACGAGAAACGTCGTGTGGCAGACAGCATATTTTTCTAGAACAGTCCTTGTGGTGAACCAAAAATGTCTGGCAACAAGTCAAAATATACTTTGTGTGTCAAATGTGAAAAGTTTGAAATAAGAATTTGTTTTTATGATTTTGAAAAGAAGTCTCTTATGTTCACCAATGTTGCATTTATTTCATCAAAAATACAGTACATTTATTAAAATCTATAATAACTGTTTTCTATTTTAATATGACATTTTTATTTATTCCAGTGATGGCAAAGCTGAATGTTCAACATCATATAAATATATAATCCATAGTCCAACATAATATTTTCTATTATATATTGTTTGTTTTTACTTTGTTAAACCGGGTTAGGAAACAACAGTTAAGCTTACTTCGAGCAATTACACAGATAAAACCTACCTAACCTGTATAAGGTCATGTGAAGCACATTTGAACAATACGCTTTCCACTACTGAAGAATGACTCTCATTGTTAAACGCTCCAGGCGGTTCTTTAAATCAAAAATGAGAGTTAAACAAACAGAGGAAAGAAAGTCATGAAGGCCCAAGTGGAGGGTGTTACAAAGGTGCCTTAGGGCATGACCTGAGCAAATATCAACTTACAGAGCCTACATGGCACGAGACAAAAAGGGCACGGCTGTAAATGCTATCAGAGTGTCATCTCAAAGTCATCACTGCATGTCAAGCCGGTGTCCTTAAGCGGTGTCCACATGGCTACTCAGACTGATTAGGGAATACAATGCTCTTAGTGTCAGTTTCAGGCAGCATGCGAGCCATCTACGTCTGCACCTGCCGAATGGCCTCAAACCAATGTTTGGGCGCTGCACGTTCTTGTTATCGGCGTGAGAATTGTACTAACACAAAATACAGGAAGTGAGAGTTGCAAGTGTTAGCCGACATCAGTTCTAGGGAAGCCTGATGTTCAAAAGAAGTGTCTTTACACAATGTTAGTGCCAGCTAATGCATTGCTAATGTACTAATGCACTTGTTTCAGCTGCAGATCAGCCATAGTCAGACACAGGTAAGCAAACAGGAGACTATATATAGAAGGATAAAGGCTCCTCCTGCACATGGTTTCATACATAATTTGAACAGTTACAGCTGGTCGTTTTGGCTTTTACTACCTTGTTTATGCGTGTTGTCTTAAGGCTTTTGTGGTCTTAGCATGTTTTGGCACAGGAGAGCAATTGAGAGTAAATTTGTGAATTTGTAAGTTTGAAAGTGAATTTCATGAGTCATCTTTGCAGGAATGTAATATGAAGATTCTACAAAGGTATATTTTTCTTTAGCAACACTATGAAAGTAAATAGAGGGCACAACAATGCCGGTTTAACAATAGATATATATATATATAATATGCATCACATGACTAAACATGGCCTTTTTTTAAACAATTTTCACAGTCCACATTACAACGCGAAAACTTTTCAAATGTATCCACTTGGGAGAGTGTTTTTAAAAAAAACTCAGTCTTTGCTGACAAAAATGCCGTCTCAGTGTGTATGGAAGGCCAAAACGAAGAGAAAAAGATGCGTTTTCAAACAAAAGTGTATGAGTATGAGTGAGGAAAAGGCCTTATATTCTGTATTAAAAACAATTAAAAAAAAATAAAAGTGTGTATAAAAGTGTATTAAAAAAAATAAGTGTATATATATATATATAATCTCACGTAATCCATTTATGTTGTATGACTACAACGGTAATCTAAATGCCCATCCTTAGTGTTAATAGGTGTCACACTGCATTTGCCAGCATGCTTTCAAAGATTTATATGCTTTGAATTGATCTTTCTTGTCTCCCTCTTTCTGCCGTTTCTGCCGCAGTGTAGGAATGATGCCTTGAGATCTTCTCCCTCCCACACGTTGCATATGTGTACTCATTCTCTCCCTCTCTCTCATTACTGGGTCAAGTGTGCAGTAGGAGATCTCTCCTCCCTTTCGGTAGCCCTGCACAAATGCAAAGCCCATCATCTACATGCCTGAATAAACAGCGTAGATCATCAGAGCCCACAACACCAGTAAACACAAGTCCTATGCTATCAATTCCTTTGATAATGAAGGTCTCAATTATCTATGCATTGTGCTTGGGTTTGTTTTGTTGTTATGCATAATTTCCTCATTGCATCCCTATAGCAGTTTGATCTTTTTGAGCAATCAGCATCTATGTGATTTTAACCAGCCATTCATATAAACAGCTATCATAATGCTAAGAATTTTAGAAATAAGGGAGCTTGACTCATTCTGCTGTAGCTTACCAAGTAGAGCCATTTGCCAAAATGAAACCACAGCTGCAACATCCACCAAATTTGAACCACAGCAAAACCCTGAACAAACGGACAGATATTTGCATGACTTTCCCTGTTTAAGTATTAACGTCTCCCTGGCTGCCCTCGAAGAGGAAGGTATAATATTTTTGTTCTCTTCATTTATAGCTCTCATTTAGGTCTAAAATCTACAAAAAAATACGATTAAAAGACATGCATAATGGATGTTTTCCTTGTGCAGAGATGTGCTGTCTTTAATAAATTATCGAACACAGAATAGGCAGCATTTATCAAGGCACTATTATTCAGTGCTCTTGGTTTAAAGGCCTTCAGTCTACTACATTTAACCAGGCGAGGTAAACAGGAAATGTATTATTGATCCATAAAGCAATATTAATCCCATAACTCACAAGAAGAATGTGCAGACTAAAGTAAGAACGTAAGCTAATCTCCCATTTATCCATCCCTGGGGTTCTTCTAAGAGATGCTAAGAAGAATTAGGACAAGCTAACTTCACCTTCTGTGTGCTTATAACTGCCTATTCAAACTGCACTTATTTTTGTTCAGTAAAAGAAAAACAATGTACAAGTGGTCTTATAATCTAAAATAATAACCAATAGAGATCTTATCTCAGTCTGGGATATAAATGCAACGTCTGTCACCCAATAGCTGAGATTACAAGTAACGCCCTGCACCTAGCAACACAATACACAAACAATCAACCATACCGTCTCTGCTGGAAACACTAGGTTAGACCAGCATGAACTTTTATGTTTGGCTAGGTTGGTTTACATTGGTTTGGTGCTGGTCTAGAGCACAAGAAATGTTCCAGAAAGAGGCTGACCAAAAAAACATGGCAGTTTAAGAAACCTGGTAGGGACATCAGAACACCTGCACTCTACACTGTGACCAGCATTCACAACACAACTTACAAAAGTTTGGTTTAAAAACGCATTAAAATGATCTAAAGTGAAAGCAAAGAGATTTATAATTTATAAATACATTTATAACCCTGTCTACCTGTGTTTCCTGCCCTTTACCTGCGTATCTGGATTGTTTGCCTGTGTGTTTGATCCTGTGCTTGTTATATGGATTTATGATTCTGGATTATACTAATAAACGACTGCATTTGGATCCTCAATACGTTTCAGAGCAGTTACGCAACATCAACTTTGAAAATAAATTGCAAATGTTTCCTGAGCAGCAAATCAACATATTGTTATGATTTTTGATAAATCTTCACCTTTAGATTTTCTGCTGAAAATTCAGCTTTGCCATCACAGGAATAAATTACATAAAAAAGAAACCAGTTATTTGATCAATATTACTGTTTTTACTGCAATTTCTTTCAAATAAAAGTATAGCCTTAAGCATAAGAGACTTAATTCAAAATAACGTTAAAACATCTTACCAACCCAAAACCTTTAAACAATAGCGTTTGCAATATGGCAACAGACTGAGGCAACAAAACACATAAAAACCAAACAATGTAAACTGTGCCTATTGAATGGCCTCAACTGACAGCTCACATTGTGTCCAGACAGAGAAGAGAACAGGATGAATAATTCACATTGAGGAGCTCTTTCCAAACCTGATACTGCAGAAAGTGATGTAAGGCTGGTCAGCTCAGGTATGGGAGTGAAGTTTGAAGTGTTTTAGGCTATGAAATATTATTTCCACTTCTGTGCCATTCACAATACAGTTGCATTTGCTAGCTAAAGCCGCAGTCACAGTAGACTTTTAAGCATGCAAAATCTCTTCGGACTCTCTTCAGACTATTGTAAATATAATAGTTTTTATTCAGCTATGAGGTCACGCCGTGACTTATCGATCTTCTATTGGTTACATGGCTTCACATGCTACAAATTTGCAGGTTAGAGTTCACCAAACCTGAACTTTGGAACGCAGCGAAATGCGTTTCTGCTCTCCCGTATTCGCAGGTGTATGAATGGAAGTCAATAGAACGAAATGAATAGTGTGACTGCCCCTTTACTCACAAGACCCAATTTACATCCTGATTGACTTTTCAGTCACTAAACAACTGCACTTCAATCTATCGGGAGGTCTAGAGTAACAGGAAGTCAGAGTAAAAGCTATGGGGTCTTGTAAAATAACACATTCTCTGATTCAGGGAAGGATAGGCCTTTCTGGCACAATCAGCAGCCATTTCCTTCCCCTGGCAGCATTAGAGAGCTATGAGGGTGTGAGATTGCACTCTATGTACACTGCCATGCTTAAAAGAGTTTATAATGAAGGTCAAGATATGCAGCTAATGACTTAAAGTAGAGGCAATTTGCATTAATGGTTTCGGTGGATGGAATTAATGCAAATGCATGAACCTTACAGAAAATAAAACTTAAATAACCTAAGTACATTCAGTTCTTCAGCTCTATTGTGAAATACTTATTAAATTAGAGTGGAACGGACACTTAAAATGGTTGTACACTTCTTAATCTTCCATAAGAACATATTTAAGCTCTTTTTATCATTGTAAGTCTGCGTAAACTCAACACAACAGTTCAATCTCCACCTACTATCCCCCCCCTTTCGATAGTCACCCTAACAGACACTTTAATCCAAAGCAATTTACTGTACAGGGCATTCGAGGTATAACATTTTTTATCCGTCCATGCATTCCCTGGGAATCAAACTCACGGCCTTGACGTTGCTAGTGCAATGCTCTACCAGAAAATGTAGCCTTCATTTTATCTGCTCATTTCAAGATTGGTAAACACAGTGTCTAAATTATGACTTTAGTTAGAGTGTCAAAATGGCTGCTATAAATATCATATTAATTGGAAGGAATAGCAATGGATAAGCTTCTTTCTCTTATGAGACTGTTCATTTGAATCAGGAGAGTTTGCAGTCGTTCTAAACAGCGAAGGTTTCTACCGACATTGTTTCCATAGGAAAATCTTATTCTACAGCCTGTCTTATCTAACTTTAAGAATCTCAACAGTGCTGAACAAAATGCAAGAAAACCCAAAACAGACAGGGTATGTTGTCACTCAAAACATATCAGGTCATAAACCTGTTTTTAAATGCATCCGAAACACCTTCCTTACAATTCAAAAGTTCAAGTGTGAAACATCAAGAAAAATGCATTCACTTCCGTGTACACGCTTCAAATTTTTTGTATTAAGTTCAAATACGCTCACTCAGTCTTCACAATACCATTAGCCTCGTGTTCATACACTACCTTGGCTACTTGTTTTGCCTGTGGCTGCCTGAAGAAGGAGGTCTTGGCGGTGAAGAAGGTGAAGTCATCGCTCTCCTCGTCCAGGCTGCAGTACCCACTGCTCATGCTATTGCTGCCGGTCATTTGTGGGGATGGATCCAGTTTGGGGGACTCCCTACACGGGTCTCCGGGGGGGCGAACGCACCATTCCAGGCTCCAGGGTTGGGAAGGGGAGAATGGGCTGGGAGCGGGGGACCACAGGTTCAGGTGAAGGGCCAGATCTCCACGTGTCACCGGAAACAAGAGCTGAAACTTGCAGGCTGACGCTCAGCAAAACGTTGCGGCCGGTATCTGTTGTCCAGTTCCTGTTTCCACAGGTCACAAACAGGCAGTTGTACAGAAGTAGCTTCTCCTGCTCTTTTCAGCTGACAGCTTGGAGCTTTAAACCCACGACAAGCAGTTGAGATGAGAAAATTAGCCCAGGGTGGAGGAAAGCATGTCACTGCACACAAATTGCTTGTATTGGCATCCACTAACTCACATACAGTCACACAGTCTTGCTGTAAACAGGCTCTTGAGCACTAAAGGTGTAAGAATGTTGCACGGACATTGTGTTGAATATTCCTTCAGCCGGTTGAGGTGGATGCAGAAGTCTCCGGTCCACAGTGAGGCTGCGACAGCAGCTAGAAAGACGGCAGAAAATCAACCTGCCTCTCAGTGACTGAGTGAGCTGCAAACTGACGTACTGCACCTCCCTCCCTTCCTCCTTCTCTCACACCAACGCGCACGCTCTCTCTCTCTCTTTCTCACTCGCTCTACCATCTGTGGCTGGAGTCTGTTATCTGCCTACAAGCTTACGCAAACACCCTCCTTTTTTCCCCTCCCTCCTCCACTATCTCTCTTCCTGCATGCAACTGCTCTTTGCTCAGCTCAAGACATTTGCCAATGAAGAGAAAGAGAGAGAAAGAAGGAAAGAAAGAGAAAAATATGCCGGAAGAGCGAAAGAAGGAGGGAGAGGAAGAAAGAGACAGCTCTCTGCATGTGGTCTTTTAGAGGCTATTTTACATAGTACCTGATATGCAAAATGCTCCTGATGGCAGGCAGCATGAATCCAGACTATTGTTAAATGACAGTAATACAGGCAGGACTAAAAATAATCTTTATATTTCCTTCTATTTGGAAAAAGTAATGAACAACGTATAATGAGCTGGTCATTGGCACAAAATAAAAGTGATTGGGTGGTTTATTTTGCAATAACTGGTGACTGACTGTATATTAGCTCACTTATTACATGGCTACTTAAATCAATAAATGAGGTCCATCTATTTCCTTATTTGAGTTTAAATTAATTGATAATGTGTGTGTGTGTGGGGGGGGAGACCAGTGAGTAATATGAGAAACATGAAACTAGACTGGCTGCCAATTAAACGGTCAATTCTACAGTTTAACCCTCATTATAGCAGGATGACCAATCAGAATCAAGTATTCCAAATAAATAATAAATATTCGGGATTTATGAATAAATACATAAACATTAAATATATTTGAAAAATATCTAAATGCAGAATCAGAATCAAGTCTCTTTATTCCTGAATTTAATTTCTGCTTTAGCTTCTATCTTTCATTTCTGTACTAGGCATATACAAAATTCGTTTTTGTACTGTGTAAACTGTTCTAATGATAAATCACTTGTCATGTTCCTCATTAGACGCTTTGAATAAAAGGGACTTCTACATGAATTAAATGTAAGTGTTCCAGAAAGCCTCTAAAAGTCACAGGTAGAATTCAGAGTCCTTAACTGATCATCATTACTGTTGCACACTTTATAAATAATTCATCACATTTTAATGTACCACTGCCTTTCTACAGCATGAACCATCTACCACTAACAGAATTACACTGAGAGAGTAGTGCTTTTTACAGGGAACCTTTAACTATTTCCCCGCCAGAGTATTATTTTTGAGTTGCCAAAAAAATCATATTCACAAATC
The DNA here is from genome assembly GCF_963993115.1 of Abramis brama. Taxonomy (NCBI): domain Eukaryota; kingdom Metazoa; phylum Chordata; class Actinopteri; order Cypriniformes; family Leuciscidae; genus Abramis; species Abramis brama. Next base: position 13,984,718 of record NC_139985.1, on the reverse strand, counting down.
TTTCATGGCCCTCAGAATATTTTGTTGTATGAATATGTAAACAAAGAAAGAACAGAGCCTCTTCGTTTAAACAAATATTAATAGATGTTTTCCTAACGGACAGGAAAAGAATAAAACTGCATACAGCTAAAAGAATGGACACAAATTAAAGCTGATCCTTAGAAGAGTGTCACAACATTAAATGTACACATGTTCCACTGGGGGTCACAATTACAGCTGCATCTGATCTCTCCTTGCACCCATCAGGGATTTTGGTCTTAACCTTTGACCCTGACCTTGAGGGCATTAGACACAAAGTCCAGCTGGAGCACCAGAATATGTTAAATGTGAGTACAAAATAAGAAGATATGAAATCACTGTCATATACATCAGCTCACCAGCTAGGGATATGTCACAATGGTCAACTAATCAATGGAATGGTAAACTAGATGTCACACAACCAATTCGGTTGACTAATTTAACTGTATTGCAGTTGATATGCAGTCGAATGCTGTTTGGACCCCAACGTTATTCAAAATATCTTCTCTTGTGAAAGAAATGCATCGAAATATTATGTTTTTATTATGTGACTAAATGCAATGCCATTCCACACAATGTTGCTATGGTAAAACACTGGCAATATGTCAGCATTAAATGAGATCATTCATCACCTCTTTTTTACTGCTACTTTCTTTAGCTCGGTTTCTCCAGCAGGGAGACGATTCCTTACAAAGGGAGATAAAAGACAAGAAGAAAGTGTTGCCACTATAAATGAGGGGAGGTTGAAAGCTACTTTGGTTTCCCCTTGTCAGCTTTATTAGATTCTCATTGAAAACTATATAGGACTATATTTCTGCCATCTTCTTTCACTGCAGCAGATGCTTCTCATATCCTGCACTACATATTGAGTCCATATCCATAAACTCTATGGACATAAAAACATCATCACATAGCAGCTTATGACAAATTACCTGAAGTGGTGGCCTTGAGTCACATTATCATAATCAATGAGCTGGATCACAAGGAAAGACAGAGGGGCTGAACACATTCGATATCTAAACCCCCTGGGAGGAAGAAAGGTCCTCTTTTGGCTACTGTCAATACACCCCAATTAATTCTTACTAGAACTCAATCGTTTCTCTCAAAAAAGACTGCAAGGGGGTTTATGCACTTGCCCAGAAAAACATAATCAATACTGTGGATGGATGGATGGATGGGGTGTGCAAAATCAAAGTAAAATCACCCAGACTAAAAGTGCCACACTGAAACCGTGAGGGGTCCGGAATGGAGTGTGGTACCTCCTGCTAGAAATGCGAGTGGAAATCACCATTTAATCTTGTCAAATACAGGCTCTAAAGTTGTCTTACTGCTGTATGAAGAATCGAGTGAAGAGGGCCATTCAAGTGTGTATAGAGAGCTGGACGCATTGTGGATAATCAATGTGCCTGACAATGATAATGTATCTCAAACAATCCGTAACACAGGCATTTTTCTCTACAGGGAAGCAGAAGTCTTTGTATTCTCCCTACATTTTTTGGTCCGAATCTCTCTTTTCTGTAATCGCTCTGGTATTGTGCTGGCGACACATTCTGTGAGGAGTAACTGGAGGCTTGGACAGATCATGACACTGGACTCATCTCTTGTTTCACAGTGGTGTTAAGTGCCGTTAGGACGCTACATGTGATATGTTTCTGATCCTGCTATAACACCTCTCTCCCTCCCTCTCGTACTTGGTTAAATAATGCAGATGATGGTCTCTGTTTTCCAAACTTGGTGATGAGCAAACTGTAGTGGAGAAACAGCCTTGGAAATGTAGTGGCTATATCTAGCACATCACTTCCTGTGTTTATTATAAACATCACCAATGTGGTAATATCAGGGTTGTGATGTTTAAAAAAACAACTTGTTGGTACAAATAGATTCTTAGTCTTAGTCAAATAGTCTTTTTTTTTGGACCACAAAAGGAGAATAAAAAAAAAAATTGCGCTCACGCTCATCCATATAATGACGTGAATAGCGACCATCATCAAGCTTTTTAAAAAAGACGCAAAAATATCACAGAATTCTTCCATGCAACACGTGCCATATATCCCATAGTGTTCTTGGCAAAAAACTAAAAACTAATTTAATGTATTATTTAACGAAAATCCTTGGCCATTGGTCTTCTACGCAACATGCGCGTTTGTGAGACTATTAGTGCCGCAGTTCACTAATACAATCCATGTACCTTCTTGTCTGAAGTGAATATATCTGTTGTGTTCGTCATAATGAGAAGATTTCACGTTCACATCTGTCAACTGTCATCAGACCAGAGGCATAGCCATCATTTCAGAAGTGAGGAGGATAGAAAATTAAAGTGTAATACCAGTTTATTCTGACTTTTGTAACAACTGAGGCTGACTCCCATTCAGCCAGCCACCAGAGGGAGCCCTCTCCCGAGTATTGATCATGGACCGTGTGGGCATACGGCATTCAAACAACACCAGGGTGAGTAAATGATGACAAGGGCTGCATCCGAAATCGCATACTTCCCCACTATATAGCAGGCGAAAAACAGTGACAAAAGTATGTCCGAATTCACAGTACTTATAAAAGTGTACCCGGATGACCTACTTCTTCCAGTCAGATTCTGAAGTGCGCATATGATGGACACTTTACTATCCCATGAGGCCACGGGAGAGAATTTGTGAATGGCGATGACGTGACGCAACTGGCGCTGATAGGTCACATGATAAAGACAACATGGCGAATGTAGTACGTCCAGATTACATTCCTACTGCACACATTCATACTATAGCCTATAGAGCGTACTTTTTTTGCGGTTGTGAAGTAATTACTTGTTCAAAATAAGTACCTACACAAGAAAGTATGCGTTTTAGGAAGCAGCCTTAATTTTATTTTAAGGTTAACCATCCCTTTAACATGACAACAATGTGCATTTTAATTTGTTAACTCTGTTTCATAAAACACGTCACATTACTGAAGTGAAATCAACGGATGCTGTTTCATGTGGACTTCAAACAGCTCATCTTTAGGAACAGCCTCTCACTTCCTGTGTTCTTAAGGTTGTCTTGTAGTAGTACCACAGAGCCGGAAAACATTATTACATAGATAGATTCTGTTTTTGGACTCCTTCAGTACAAAAATGCACTGAGAAATCCCACGCAGATCAATGTTTAAATGCACTTCACTACAGCTCTCTACACAAATTATGAAATCAGCCCACACACATCCCTGAATATTTGGTATTCAGGAATCAAAATCAAGCTGAAGCTCAGAAAGAGTCAAATATAACATTCCACATCATGACATTTAGTTTTTGAGGACTTTGGAAACTACACAAACATACACATTGCAGCTGTCATGCTAGTTACTCCACAGGAAATGCTACGGTGAGATGACAGACCAGATAAAAAAAAAAAAAAATCTGAAAATGGCACATGCAAATAGATAGACATACTTTTTCTACTGAACTGAACTTGATATCCCCAGCTGCTATGGTGGTTTGAGGGGGCCGCAGTGCATGCGACACATAAAGAGTGTGTTTGCTGTGTGTGTGCGTGTGTACACACCCGAGGACAGGAAAAGGAAGTGTATGAGAGATGACAACAGCCTATCTGCACTACTATACAAGAGTTAAAGCCGATGATACCTCCAGCAGCTGGGGAAACAAACCAACAGCACACGGTCTACAGCACTTTCACAGCCAATAAATGCCAAGAAAATAAAAATGAGCATCTCTGAACTTGCAAATGTATTCTTGTTTGTGCCTGATGCTGCACAGAGGCTCGCCAGATAGAGACCTTTAGGGGCTTTCAGATAAAATCAGCTATATTATTATGCTAAAACTGAACAAGACCTCTGGATGGAGCACTTAATGTTACTGAGAGGCAGTGAGGCTACAAAAACGGAAAGATATTCCAAGGCTAACTGTGAGTTAGCGCTAATATTTTAAGGCCACAGGGGACATGACGGCCAGTGCACTGTGCCTGCATGATAACAGTGTATGAGGGATATTAGGGTAATGTGCATGAAGAACATTTTGTATTCTCATGAAACAAAGAAAATAAGACAGACAGAGGCAAGAGAAAAAGCAGTTAAAGGTTTGTGCAATAAGGATAACAGGGGAAGTGTGAAATATGTCAAAGTGTGTGTAGAATATTCTAGAGTTTTTTGATTAAGAGTGGAGTTGATTCATCTCCTTCCATAACTAATGCTGTATATAATAATCTACATCCAGATGAAAATTACACTCTGTGTACTTTAAATTATAAATGTGCAGAAAATGGCAACGTAACAACAAAAGTGCTTGCCAAGTCCAAGAGTTGTGCTGCAAATGCCCTTGAGATTCACACATACAGACACACAAACACAGCCTCCCTCATATCTCTGTGATTCATCTACATAAGGTCAATGGTCCTCCCCCCGGTCCCCTGGCGCTGGTGTGGCTGTGAAGGAGCCTTGTTCAAATAAATGCTTCTGGCTGTATAATCCCTGAAGTCTGTGAGGGGTGTCTAGCTGCTGTTTTGACTGTAATTAAGTTGTGAGGCTGTTTTTATGGGCTATCTGCATTTCCTGTGCATGTCTAATGCCTGCTGAACGGTACGTCCATCTGGGGGGTTTGAATGGCAGTAAAGACAACAACACAATGGATGCCAGTGTGACAGACATATGGACCAACAAAGGCTTTTATGTGTACAAAATAATGTCTCATGTGTTTTGTTGCAAAAGATACTCATTTATTCTTTGTAATGGACATGCAAATCACAATACATAAGATCATCCAATCATTCTGCATAATATATCTGCCCTATGCGGTGAAGTTTGAAATAACAGACTATTATAAATGTTTTTTGTCAATATCCAACCTTATCTCTTATTCTATGAAGCTGCGTCAAATCAGTGATGCAATCTGTAGTTCACAAGACCGAAGCCCTGCACTGTTTGAGGAGACAACTAATGTGAAATTCATTTCCGTTGAAAAATAACCATAATGCCCTCTGCTGACAGTTCACCATTCAACAGCTCTCAATCTCTATGACAGCACAGGCCAGCTGGGTTTGCTCTTTTCCTGATTTAGAGGAGATAGGAACAGACAGGAGGGGTCTCGTAAACATGATGAATACACTAACACTACAAGGGACGGAAAAGCTTTTTTCAGTAATGACTATTCTGACCAAATAAACACTCTGTGGAGAAATAGGTTTTTGGATATTGTCTTCAAAATTCAATATGTCTGATTGTGCTCTAGGTTATACCGTTTCGGTCAGGCTCACCTTGAAACTTGGGCAAAAGTAAGTGTATAAAGCCTTTGTGTGTGTGTGTTTCTGAGGACAGTGTGCCCCAGGCAGGACCCTACTGCTCTTCCTCAGTCCCAACTGTGCTGTCACTTCCTATGTACCTGGGACTAAACTCACTGCCAGTGTAAAACACAGCCAAGCATCGGAGAGGCAGTTAAGCGTGTGCTAATGTGTCCCAGCAAAGCGTCCCAGGGAGGATTTCAGATTCAGTTTCCGCTTCATCCCTCGCATCTTGCTGCATAATTTTATGCTCTCTTCCTGAATTTGGAAAGCTCTCTGCATGCTTCACTTACAAAAAGTTTCAAGTGCTACAAAAGTATCAATATATTACTATGTTCCGATATATTTTGGAGTCATATACCATAAATATATATTTATGGTATCATCTACCATGGCGCAACCACTTTTTTGTACATGTAGCAAGGTACTACCATAGTATTCTTTGAAGAGGCATAGTAAATGTAGCATGAAATACTGTATCATTTTGTACCATGGTATATGTCAAACTACCACAACTTTACTGTTATATAAGACCATTACTATGAGAAGTCTGTTTCTGCTACAGTGTAAAAAATAAAGTAAATGTGAGATAAAGTTTAAAATAAGAAATATGTAATATTATATGTAATATGAAGTCGCAATTACAAAAAATAAAGTCGCAATTATGAGATATAGCCTAAAATCACATTGTGAGATATCATGCGTAAGATGTGCAAATGCCATAAGTCACATTTGCGAGAAATAAATGAGATATAAAGTCAAGTCACATTATGAAACATAAGGCTGCAATTATGAGAAATAAAGTCATTATGAAATATAATGTCAAGTATATAAAATATAAAGCTAAAATATGTATTTGAATACACAGCATTTGACATTAACAATAAAATATATTTGGAAGCTGTTAAAGGGATAGTTCGCCCAAAAATGATATTTAAGCCATGATTTACTCACCCTAAAGCCGTTCGAGATGCATACGTCAATCTTTTTTCAGACGAACACATTTTCAGTTATTTTAGAAAATGTCTTAGATCTTTCAGTGGTTATAATGTGAAGCAATGGGGTCCAGCTGATTCAAGTCGCAAAATGTGCATGCATCCTTCACAAAAATAATCCATCCGTCTCCAGGGGGATAAACGAAGGCCTTCTGAGGGTAATCCGTGCGGTTTTGTCGTAAAAATATACATATTTAAAACTTTATAAACTAAAATAACTGGCTTCCGGTGGCGGTCGGTGCGCGTTCACAGAGATGAATGCTGGCTTATGACGTATGACGTAGCGTAGGAAGCGTCGTGACGTAGAACGAACGTTGAGTTTTGTTTTGCTCTGCTCTCTGGCTCCGCTGTCACGTTCGTTCTACGTCACGACGCATTCATCTCTGTGAATGCGCACCGACCGCCACCGGAAGCCAGTTATTTTAGTTTATAAAGTTTTAAATATGTATATTTTTACGACAAAACCGCACGGATTACCCTCAGAAGGCCTCCGTTTATCCCCCTGAAGACGGATGGATTATTTTTGAGAAGGATGCATGTACATTTTCCGACTTGAATCAGCTGGACCCCATTGCTTCACATTATAACCACTGAAAGATCTAAGACATTTTTGCTCTACCAGAACAGTTACCTTATGGGATGCACATTCTCTATCTGTTTTTGCCACCTTGTGTTTCTCTTGTGTTCTTTTAGTGTGCATGAAACAATAATGGCTGAGTGAGGGAACTTACCGTCTCCTGAGGGTCTTTGGCACTGTGCCTCTGTGAAGTGGGAGAAGACACGTCCTCTGTCCGCTGGTCTAGTTGGTTGCAGTCCAGCTGAACAAGCCCCTGACACTCCAAATGACATGTGTAGCTGCAGTCTGGAGGCCAGAGAGAAACAGGACATCCACAGTCACTAACAGCCATGAAACACACAGACAAACAGCACAGTTCAGAGAGCCAGTGAGGACTACCAACACTCTTTCACAGCTCCTTAAAGAGAAAAGGGTTTGAAAAGGCTGGAGGAGGATTGGGCCTTGTGTTTTATTCACTGTAAATGTCTGTGTCTGCGCTAGAAGTCTTGAGAAAAACTAGGCTGGAGCTGGTGATGATAAACTGACAATCTGCATGCGTCTCAGTTACATACATTACACAAACTAAAGACAGCTCTGCAATTACAGTGTCTCTTTTACATTAGACAGAATGTCTGGTGAATACTACACATAAACATTAATCATGTGGAGGATTTCATTCATGTGATTTTATCACAGCTTGGTTAAACAGCGCCATATTCATTCAATCTCAGCTGATCTGACCCCAAGATAGATGTTTATAGAAATCAGAAGACCTTGTGTATTTTTATTCAATGATATCTATAGCTGCTGTAACCTTTATTAACCTTTAACCTGTAACCTTTATCCGTTGTGCTTTTTGCGATAGACGTGATAGATGTGTGGCACCATCTAGTGTCTGATATATAAAACACTGCACTATTTGTACAGAAGCTTATCAAAAATTTTGTAGTGAAGCTTTGTCTTTGTAAAAGATTGTGAATTTCAAATTCTTTTCAAATTCTGCAAAAAAATTCTTATAATGTAAAATTTATTTAAAAATTGTATATAATTGTGTATATGTATATACTGTATATATATATATATATATATATATATATATATATATATATATATATATATATATAATTTCAATGATAGAAATGATTAAAAATTATTATAATTAAAATTAAATGTATTAAATATTTTTAATTTATTAAATTAAATGTATTAAAATGATTATCATTAATAAAATAGTATAATATTAACATATATATCATTGTTATAATGAATAAAAAATATATAATACTAAAAAATATATAATTTTAAAAAGTGTTACCATGTAAAGCCTGATTGTAACAAAATAGAATTGACCTTTTTCACATTTCCGGGTTTCTCAGAAGCAGAAGCAGAAGTTGTCATAGTTGGGTAAACTTCTATAGCGGTGATTGAGAGACTAGCCTACATTAAATATATATTTTGTGTTCCAATTTGCTCAAAATAGCAAAAGAAAAACTCCACAATAGTGTTCTCCACAAAACTTTCAAAAGAGGGGAAAAAATTTAGAGATTGATAACAGCAGTCAGAAGAGAGAAAGATTGTATTAGAAACACCCTCACAAGAGCGTTTCTTGAATTTTGATGCAAACTTGCAAAGGTAAAATAATACAATACAAAGTAAAGTGTAATAAATGTACATAGATTTTAAAAAAAAATGCTGATGACCGTTAAAACGCGCCATCACAGTCTGTAAAAAGGGTCCATTCTGTTTTGTTACAATCGGGCTTTAATGGTAACAAACAGAGAGAAAAGGCTCAATCCCTAGATGGCGCCAAAGTGTAACGTCATCAAAGCTTAACGGAGGCCAGTGAAACAAGGTTATTAAAGGGCTGGAAAAGACAGCTGCTGTTTAATTCCTGCCAAGAAACATTTAATTGACACAGAGTTCATTTTTTTCCCCGTCATTTTTTAAATTGCCCATCCAGGGCCCCTTTTACACATATTTGCTTTGGAAAGTATAGGCAGCACATCTAAGAAAACACCGGTGCCCTCATCATCCTAAAATCACATTAGCATCATAACAGAGAGAATAAAATAACCTCAGAACAGAGCAGCTAAAAAGCCCTCTGAGCATCTATATTCACTGCTCACAGTCACACAGTAACCAAGGAAACGCCACTGCGCCACTGGATATTCTTCAGCACAGGCTGAGCATGATTTTACATGACATGGTGTCTTGCAGTGAGGCTGCAGTGCCAACATTTATATTGTATAAATGTTCTAGGGTTTTTGTCTTGTTTTAACTACACAGTCAAATGATAACACCGGTGACTGAGCTATCGGTCTCTAAACACAAGCAGTATCACAGTGGGAGTGATAGATGTCAACAGCGAATGCTGATTGATTATCATGGGATTGATTATCAGTGCCAAACACATTGCTTCTGTCACTGTGGAAGAGCAGGGAGGTGCGGATCACTGTGAAAGGAGTTTGGGAATGCTAAGAGCCCCTACACAACACTGATAACACACATGGAAAATGGACGTCACCTTTTCGATGGTTTGTCAACGCAACGCTGGCAAAATATAAATCTTCAGGGGAGTGTTGAGCGGGACTATGAGAAAGAGTGTCCAAACCAAACAGAATGACTGACTCAGGGTCAGGAAATGCATTATGGGAGGAGGTGAGGCTTCCTTCCGATACTGACTCTCACCTTCAACCTCAGGCTGATATCAACAGAGCGGTTTAATGCAACACCCTGATAACTTTATGCAGAAAACATGAAAAATCTGACACGTGCAGCGGCAGTCAGGGGATAACAGGTCATCCTACAAAACTGGTGTCTCTCTCTCTCTCTCTCTCTCTCTCTCTCATAGCAAAAAATTACTTCAAGAAAGGATGAACATTTTTACAATGCATCTACTGTAGATATTTTTCAAAAGCACATCAACAAAAATCTGAAAATGTATTTTATTTCAAATGTTTTTATCCTTACATTTTTAAGCTTAAAACTGATTAAAAAATATATAATTATAAAATGTTGTCATTAAACATTTTTAAATCATTAATTATTTTTTAGATTTTAGTTAAAGGCAGGGTAGGTAGGACTATATAAAAATAAAAGATCCAAATTTGTTAAAACTTTCTATATATATCAATACATAATTAAAATGTAAGTACTCTGAAAAAAAGAGTATAAAAATCAAGTGACTCTAGACCGTTTAATCTGTATTAAACACAGCTCATTATTTCGATTCGGGACGAATCAAAGGATTGGCTTAGGCGACTGTCACTCTCTCTCGCAACCATGGCAACCACCCTTTTGCCACGGGATCTGCCCACTTGCGCGCGCACGTTTGATTTGAGGAATTCGAGAGGCACGGAACCTAGGAATAGCAAAACAATGGCAGAGAAAGAGCAATCAAAATTCACATTACCGGCATGCAGTTAGTGAAGGCAAACAAGGCAAAAAAAGAAGACAGTACAAGAAAAGGTAATGAACAAAAAGTCTTTGGATAAACAAAGAAATAAAACGCGTGTCAATATCATCGTGGCTTTCCAGCGACCACCCCGTCCTCAGCCTCTACTTCCTCGGACCTCTAGTTGCACGCCACGGCCTCTTGCACGACCTCCTCTGCTTCGCCCTAAAATTATTTTTATTTTACAAAAGGACATTTTACAAACCTACATTTTGCGCATGTGCTCCTGCATGCACTTTTCCAGTCACAACACAGCAATCAAAGGAGGACGCGCTGAAAACTGTAATGCTGTTCTCTTCCTTCATAACTCGTACTGAGAATGTTTGAGTTGCAGAGGAATTTGTGACTGTTTCAGCTGTTCAACCACATCAAAGTTTCGTAATTAGTAAGTCCGTGCTTTTTCTCTTTTTGTTCTTATGTGCTGAAGGGCTGCTGTGCCTTGGTGAAACGGTGTTTGTACGTACGTGAAGAGCTCTTTTCCAAAACGCCATAAACCTAAAAAGCTGCCTCAAAGAACCAGCAAAAGTAATGATTATGAATGTGTAAAATATTGCAATAAGACATTTTAATTGTTTATTAATTTCTGTGTCGGCTGCAAAGATGAAGTTGACGATATTTGACTCGCGATCTTCGCAGTAGGCTAGTGAACGCATGCACCGGAGAAATGCACATTTAGGCTACATAGTTTTATTTTGTTTTGGATGGTTTTGTTTAGAACCAGATTTCTGTAAATATATTCCACATTTTTTAGGCCTGTGAGGCGAGGCTACGGTTCGGTTCACGATGATATAATCTCCAGTTCAAGCACCTTATGTTGTGATTGATAGCCTATATTTACTTTATGTATTTAATCCAGGAATGAAAATATTAATGAATTAATGAAAAAAATATATATTAAAATTAAGATACAATTAATACAAAACGAAATTCGTTTTAAAGAAAGGCTTTGTGCTTTCTGTTTTGAGGTCTCTGTTAAAGTTTGAAAGTCTTAGTGCAGCTTTCAGAGCGCTCGCGTCCATAATGGAGAACTGTCAAGTAATATTGTTTTTTCCTCATAAATGCAAACACGAAAAATAAAAGACAAAAACTTTTTTAAAAAGACAAACCATAAATTTAGAAAAAAAAAAAAATGGATTTATAGCGTTTTGGGGGAAAAATGAATGGATTTATACCGTTTTGAAAATGTTATTTTTTTTTTACTTTGAATTGATCATCAACAATATTGTTGTTTGATTTAATAATCACTGTTGCAAGAAGTGCCTAGTTAAGTTTTTTTTTTTTTTTTTTTTTTTAAGTGGAAAAAGTAGGGGCTGCCACAGATTATGTTTAGTTAGCTCCTTTATTGTTTTTTTCTATAGCCTAGAATAATATAGGTCAAATGCAGCAAGTCAAAAGACCAACTGGACCTTCTTTGCCAGTTTGCTCACATTTCTTTGAAGGATGGCAAAAATATCGCCTGAATATCGATATCTAGATATTGGAAAAAAATATCGAGATATTCATTTTTGTCAATATCTCCCACCCCTACATGCAGAACACCATATATGTTATGAATCTTACACGAAATTCATCTTCATCACAATATAACTGATGGTAATGTAAAAAAGTGTATCAATGCAACCTGTTTTTAGCTTATATAACTAGCTCGTTAGCGAATCAAAAAATATATATTTTAAATTTACCAATATCAATATGCAAGCTTGATAGTGAGTACTAAAATACATCTTATTTGTTTATATTCATAAGCAATTAGCGTTAGATTTTTTTATTACATGTGATTCTGACATGATGTCACTACATGCACTGTGCTCCTTCCTCTCTGCTTGTCTCTGGTAAATAATGCGTCTTCAGCTCAGCGGTTGGAGTCGCGCGTTCATGTGTTTTGGGGGCGTGGCTTTGGAAGGAGCCCAGAAGGGAGGGGGTGGAGTGAATGGAAATAATGAACTGTCTTTAAAACAGTCGTGAGAGGTCTACAGACACTCGATTTTTATACTTTCTTTTTCAGAGTACTTACATTTTAATTATGTATTGATATGTACATAAAGTTTAAACAAATTTGAAAAATAAGTTTTTTAGACCATTCCTACCTACCCTGCCTTTAATGCATTATTAAAAGAAAAAATCACATTAACACGGGCTTTGTTTTTCTTAAATTTCTTACATTTTTTCACTTTTTTCTTTAAAAAAAAAAAAAAAAAAGTAATAATATAGTATAATAGAAATAAATCAATATACTGATTAAAAATATATAATTATAAAAACTAGCATTTTGTCAATATTTATATATTTTGTAATTAATGTATTATTTAAAAGAAGTTCTGGGTCAACCCTGTTAGCATCACTTTTTCCACTTTTAAGAAACTATCACATTTAAACAATGTCGCATTATCATTCTTTCAGGAAGACAACACTTCAAGGACGAGTTAAAAGTCTCCTCTTTTATCACTTATTAATGTTGTCAACCTTCTTACCATCTTATAAAAAGCATCTTGTAGTTTCACAGCTTGTAATGCCAAATGAATCAGAATAATTTTCAACCCTGTCACCATCATCATCAACTTTTCTAAAGGTGCAGTGATGTCCTAACATATACCAAACTTTACTAATTTAGCTTGAGATGGTACAATTTTATTTTTAGTAATTTTTAAATCACTCATAGCAAACTGGAAAGGCATCTGTTTTATAGAATGACTAATAAAAATATGGGTCAAAAAGTTAAACTTAAGGTATTAATGAGTGTTAATCAGAAAGTACTAACAAAATAGAAGGCAAAGAACTGATGGGTTTCAGTTCATATAGTTTATTCCAACCAAATCTAAATTGGTCAAAAACAAGATTGAAGGTTTATAACACCCAAATCTTCTTTGAAACGCTTTAAATTACATATAATGTAATTAGTGCAACAGGACGATCCTAGAACCAATGTCTTTATCTTTTAAACTGTGCATAACCCCCAACCCCCCATCATCACATGTCTTTACTGCAGTGGGGTCTGAACCCCATAACCCGGATTATTCTGAGCAATGCGCCGCCAAGGGCTTATTACTGACCGTCAGCTTCTGGGGATACAGACAGTAACGCAGAAGATCAGATGAGATTTAACGCATCTTTGGAAGTGCCCTCGGTGTGGAGGATAATACAATATGCATGATCCACCCACGATGGACCAGACAGAATATGGCTGGCTGGTACCCCCATATGTCTGGAATGTAAAATCAGTCCTTAAAAAAATCTATCAAAAGCCCACATTTCCAGATTTAGTTGTTCATACCAAAAGAAGACATATGAAGGAAGGTAACAAGCATAAATGAAACATTCACATAGATTCATAGATTCACATTCCAAGCAGTGTCAGTGCTGTCCTGCATACTATTATTATAACAATATTTATTTAATTAAATCATTTATAATAGGCATTACTGTTTTATTGTACTTTAAATGCTATTCATGAACAGGAGTATTAATTTCTTACATGTCTTAGTGTCTCCACACGTTTGAATGCAGTTTTGTAATTTTTATGCAATTGTTATGAATTGTTATGATATTAAAAGGTACAATATGTAAGAATTTTGTATCAAAATATCCAAAAACCACTTGCACAGTGTTATATATTTCTTTCAATTGAGTGCTTACATTATCCTAAATGTTTCCAAGAATTTGTAAATTCAGAGAAATTCACAATTTTAAATAGTGCCCGTCCCTTGTAAATTGTCACCTGTCAATGACGTAATATCCGCGTTATCCCTGGTTTCCGCTTGTACTGCCATAGTAACCATGGCGACAGACGTGGACAACTGCGTTACATCTAGCAGCACACTCACGCTGTTGTTGTTTCGTTCAAACATTATGGACCATGGCAAGCAGACTTTGGGACAAAAGGAGAAATAAAACGAGGATCAATATCGGCCTGGCGTTTTCGAGATGTCGAGAGCTTCGCGGCAAACTTCGGCAGAGCTTCACGAGTCAAGACTTGACAGGGACGCCGCTCTTGCATGTACTTTATTAGACATGTGAGCAAATGTACATAAAACGAATCAATGTTATATAGACCTCATGCGCCAGAGAAACGAGGGCGCCGCCATCTTTAGAATATTGTCTTTGAACTTCCGTTTTTGCGGTCGCTCTGTATATTTCTATGGCATTGCTGTCCAGGAGTAATTAGCTTTTGAAGTGGATTTAATTAATGTAAAGTTAACAAAAGTTATCATGAGGATTGTATTGTTTAAAGCAGATGTCTTAACAAATGTCAGTAGACCGGGAAGATTTTAAAACGAGCCGTTCATTCATAAATACGCAAGATCGCTGTGAAAATACAGACTGAAAGTCAAAAGACAACGAGCGCAGCGCTGAAAAGGGGCGGGGCTACATAAGGTCTATAGGTCAACATGATGAAAATGATTAAAAAACATGAATGTATTCACTCATCCATAAACATTATTAGATCCATCGGCATGACGACAAGTTCCATGATTCCGCTTATTCACTGCGTCATCAACCTATACGCCTTTGTTATCGTAAGAGGTTAGAGACCCGTAGCGGCGGAAAAAATGACAAATTGTAGCCTTAATGTTCGTTAAAGGTTTTTTTTTTATTTCATCAATGATAACGGACACAGGAAGAGAAATGTACCATGATGCTAATTAAATATGTTCAATTAAAACATCCTTGTTAAGATATGAACAATGTAGGCTACTATGTTTTTTTTTAAGGAGGAAGGATATAATTATTTAAAAATGTGACAATTTCAAGCTGCGTAAATGTAAGATAAATTGTAAATAAAAACTGCTAAACTGAAGCACAGAGGTTCTGGATTATATGTACTTGCATCCATGATACATTGCAGGACTATTTAAATAAACATTTAGCAAAAAAAGCTAGGCATAAGAACATAAAGGATGTTACCATATCTAAAATCTTAATGTTGAGGGAAAAGTTATTGGTCAACTTCACTCATGTGGAGAAAAGTCTAATAAACACTCCATTCCAGAGGCACATGAAACCGTGACCCCAGACTATTTGTTTAGCCTTCTGAACAGCGCGGTCACACTCATGTTCTTGAGTAATTTTGGGGTCATTGCTAGCGAACCCCTATTGATAGAGCATTACCAGTGTAGTTTACATAACCTGGAAATGCTGGAGTGCTGCTATAAAACAGTGCTTTTGACAGAAGAGGTCAAACTCTTGTCATTGTCACATTAAACACAATGTTTATTCGGCTATGTGTGGAATTTCCTCAGTACGAGAGGTCAAATACGCATCTCTGGGCCTGTCCCTTTAAAACATACTTCCCACTTGAACATGGCCACTTCCTCTTGGAGTTAACCATGTCTGCTGATCAGTAGAAACCATTTGGTTATTAAGCTGGAAAAGTGTGCTGAACTCCCCTCAGTTAGCTGGAATGTAAGGGGAGTTTATAGAGGGAACGAGAACACTGATGTCTTTTTGTCGCTCACGAGCCTTCTCGCCTCCCACTTCCCTCTGACATTTCTGCTCTCCCTCTCCTCTACCATTCATCAGCATTTTTCCACCTCAGGAGTCACAGTTCCTTCTTAGAGCCACCGCTCAACATGCATCCCAGCTACTGTACCACCCCTTTCACTCAGCGTTGCTCTCTTTTGCTCTCTGTTTCTCTGATTCTGCATCAGTCAGCAGCATTTTCTGCCATTTCTCTCTCTCAGCCAAGTCAGGGAACCTGACCCTATAGCCTTGCAGTGCATCTTTTCCCAAGATTCAAGGTTGCCCTTCAAAACAAAAATGAAGTTGCATTGGTCCATTTCATTCACACTACATGGCATCATCCTGGATCATATTCCAACAACCTGGTCCCAGTGGAACCTATCTGACTGAACCCTGTAATTTAAGCCCAAATTAATGTTGCTAAATTAGAAACAGACACAAAAACTCAGATAAACAGACACAGACACACAGCAGTTCAACACACACACTGGTTCATTCAAACAGCAACAAATGTGCTGAAGTAAAGAATCTTTCTTTAGACTCACATACTGTACAATGATTCTCTTTATTAGAGGTGGAAATAAATGAGTCTGTAGTGTTATGAAATGTGTAGATCTGTTATAACAAAGCAAGCATTTAGCTTAGACATTCCTAGACAACCCTTGGGATAATAGCCATGGGTAGTTAGTGAGTATTTAGTCTGTAATTAAACCGAACAGATCTTTTCCATGTTAATGGGGACCACACAACAAAATCCTAATAGAAATGCACTGATATTAAAATTCTGGCCAATACTTCCAAATTCAACATTCCTTCAGGTCATTCATCCCATTTACACCTACATATATATGGATACAGAGGCTGATATACATTTATACATACATTTGACAATCAGAAAAACTACAAACCCTGAGAGCCTTCCTTTCTATAATCTTACAACATTCCTCTCTTTATTTCTCTCTCTCTCAATCCTTCTTTCATTCCCTTCCTCCTCAGCTTCCTTGTTTCTTTATTTGCCATGCAGACACCCCCACATTTAGTTCAGCAGCAACTGGAAAAACAGGATCAACCCAAAACGGAGAAAAGAATGGACCTGTGAAATGTTTTTTTTGTTTTTTTCCTGCAGTCTGCATCTTCACAAGAAACAACATTATTTTTACTGAATGAAAGCTTTTCTCTATATGTTTGCGATGATATATTGGTGTCCATAAATTCACACTGAAAATTTGGAATTGAACATCCAAATTAATCCTGGAAAATTTTATGATTTTGAAGAATTTCAGTCTGAATCAAAATGCTCTCATTAGTATACTACAAGATTAAATAAATATATATATTTTTTATGCAGGGAGAAATTAACCCACAGTAAAACGATGCCTGGCACTCTGTGTTTATACCCTATTAAAACATAATGAATAGAAATAGCCCAGACCCCATTAATGCTTAGCTTAGGAAAACCAAGGCCTACTGAGGTGTAAAGTATTGACAGAGCAAATCAGGATGTTTTGTCGTATGCAGCATGGGTAAAACCTTTTGAGGTGTAAAGATGCTGAAAGAGCACTAAAATTTAATCTAAAGGATTTAATAAGCTGCACTGGCCAGGTCACATGCCACAGACACAGACGTACCTCAGATGTACAGCTAGCTTCTGCACAGAGAATGTCAAGTTGTGGGTGGGAAACTGTCAATTGAAATTGAAGGTAATTGTGAAGGCTGGGTCGTTGGAGACAAATAACATAAAGAAGTGTGTGTCCAGTGTTTACTTTGAACACAGGTGCTGACAAAGTTTAAATACAGACAGGTTTGTTTAGGGTCTTATCAGTATTTCACAGCCAAGCTTTCACAATCAAGCTCACACACAGATAGAAAATTCAGTGTCAATTTGAAAGAGGACTTCTAAACTTCAGTCACATCTATAGTTATGTTCTGTAGACCTAATGGCTCAATAGACTGGCCTTGTTCACACTGCAGCTTATTCTGGACAAGAACAATCTAGTTAGAAAGAAAGAGACCACCTGATTCTGGCACTAGCAGGTTTATATGAAATAGGTTATGCTACAATAATAGACTGACATGAATAAATGTAGGTTAAAAAATATTTTTATAAAAGCGTAACGCGTTTAAGTTAGTGAGTGTATATGTATGAAAAATGTAGGTAAATATGATACAATGTTATTTTAATATTATAAAATATATATAAAAAATAACATTATATTTTAATATTATAAAATAAATATTACATAAAACCAAGGAAATCTTTAAAGCCTAAAGTAAGTTTTACATGATTACTGTACAGTTGACTGATTGTTTTAGTCATTAGTCTGGCCTATTAGTATTTGTGTTAACCTTATTCAAACACTCAAAACTTTGAATCCTACTTGAAAAGTTGGGTATTTACATCATAACATGAAAAATTCACACCGCCTGCTGCTGATCTCTGTCTCACTCAGCATGTGTCATCCACATCAGTGAGTCAGTGTATGCGGGAGCTGATGGCTAACGTCATCATGAAGTAGAAAGGGTGAGAAAGTGCTGCCGTCATCTTATATGCTCTTCAACTCATAAACATTTCTGTACCAGAAATTAAAAAGGTTTATATTTGCCAAAAAGCTTAAGAGCTAATTGGATTGGCAATGACAAAGAAAGTGAAGTATGCTGTGACTTAATAGCCAGAATCAGATGTGATTCCATAAGCAGAGCAGTCAGTCTGTGGCATTGCACTGACACTTTCCAAAATGTTACTACACGCTACTTATCCATGTCCATACAAAAGCACTGCTATGAAAACTCAAGCACCCCGTCCATCAACTTCACATGTGAAACCATCAATCTACACCGAAGACTTTCTCTGAAACACTTTGAAAAAGGAGAAGCCTCATAAGTATATCTTGCTTTTCATTCAAGTATGATACTAAGTGAACAGAAGGGAAGTTAACTTGCACTAAAGCAGATCACTTTTTATTCATTATGCTGGTGTACTATATCCCAGTCTCTGTCTACTCAAAGAGGGATTCCGGTCCAGATCAATGGGAAATTCAATTTCAACTCCCTTGGCTTCTGATCAAAATGCCATTTTGCCAAAAACAGCACTGAGATCAAATTCATCCACTGATGCCTAACTCGACTTCATAAACAACAAACGATCCATGAGAATAACAGACGGGAATCCATATGATATGATACACTGGGTCAATATGATTCCACAAACACAATGTAACATTTTTCAAAACTCCTAATTTATTAATAAACTAATTAGATATGAATGATGCCTCAAATTGGGTGATTTGTTAGGGAGAGGTATTCTTTTACTTTATAAGCAATCAGAGATACGATTTTACAACTTATAAGCCTGACAGATGATAAAATTGGCAAAAAACAAACAAATAAAATAAGGGAGGAGAGGCCTGAGCCATATCAAGGAACAAAAATATATAAAAAAATCATCTTAGTACTTGGTTGCCTGTATGCAACCACCCATTTCACAAGAAACCTATAGTAATGCCATAAAGATCACCAAGAACAAACTAGATATCACCCAGAACCCTATAAAAAACAATTAACACCATAGAAATAATCTGATCATCTGAAATCATAAGACAGAGATCACCAAGAACACCCTAGAGATCACAGAGAACCCCTTAAAAACACTTAGAACACACCTGAAATCCAGCTGAACCCCCTAGAAACCACATAGAACACCCTAGAGATCGCCCAGAACCCCACCTAAAACACCAGATCACCCAACTCCCCAGCAACTGAATAGCAACAGCCTACAGACCAATCAGAACACTCAACTCAACTCAACTACGATTGCAATAGAATCACTCAGACCAGGATCATTTCTGACCAGGATCGGGTAAATCTGTGCCACTGGCATTGAAACAGTCACTATAGTACATCAGTGTGATAACTAAGCATTATTCTGACTGACTCCATGTATACATGATTACATTGCACTCTGTCTGCCTGCTTTACTGGTACATTCTAGAACCACAGAAGCTTTTAACGGCTAAGTTACAGATCAATGTCTATTCAACACATGAATAGACAACAATATATACAACATGAAAGAAAAAAAGAGACAGATAAGGGAAAGGAAGGGCCCAAGAGAGCAGGAAAGGAGAGCAAGAACGTGATGCGCTAACAAGAACAAAACAGGGCTATTTAAGGAAGGTGAAAGTCACTGCAGAGCTCAATGACAGAAGCCTAATTGGACAGTTCTAGCCACAGAAGATAAAAGTACATTGAGCTCGAGTCTCACATTCACTTACTGAACCAAATCCCATTTCATCTCAGTCTCCTTACACATATTTCTCATATCTTAAGTTACCTGATAACATGAGGGTCCCACTACTGCTGGAGCGCCGCAGCATGCGGAGGCCCTCGGACCAGGAGCGGGACTTGGGCAGGCGGCGGAAGAACCGTCCCAGGCGCTTGGAGACCTGTCCAAAGCAGGCGCTGGCCACCACCTCCTCTGTGCCCATCTCCGGCAGCATGACCGCCGCTATCTGTGGCCTGTTGCGGCCATGACCCAAGTGCCACCACTGAGTCCCGCTCCAGGTGCCGGTACGTGAGCGGCCGCCGTCCCGGCTGGGGCTGGGCGCCTGCGGCTCCGTTGCGTCGTGGTGTGGGCTCCCTGCGCCAGTCGCTCCTGTGTGTCCACCATCGCAGGGCTGCGCTCGGTTTTGTGTTGTGCACTGAATGCCCCCCTCCCTGCCTTTCTGCCACCCTGCACCCCTACCCTCTGACACAACCCCCCCCTCCGCTGACTGGTACTCTCTCTCCTGTTCTTCTCTCTCTGCGTCCGTGCTCCTGTTTTTCTCACGCAGTGCAGAACTCGTACCAGCTCAGACTGCACCCACTCATCCTGCTCTCTGCAGCATGTTTTTCATTGAATCCTTAAAGGCACAGCCGCACTGCACTCTTGCCTCCTACTCTCTTTTTCCTCTCCCTCCCTGTCCTTCTCTCTCCATCTCGATCGATCTCTCTCCCTTCCTCCCTGTACGCCTCTCTCCTGTCACTCTGTGCCATCATGCCACTTCCTGTGTGAGAACACACTCCCACGCTTGGAGAAACCTGTTGTCCTGAAGGACAACTCAAGATCTGATCACACTAGCCCTCCGTTCTGCATCTTCCTCCTTTTCTCTTGTGTATATCTATAAATAAAAAGAAATGAGAGCAGCGTCTTGCTCCATTTCTTTCAACAACAACTATTACAGCATCAGTGAAGGTTTTGATTGTCGACATAAGACTTGATAACCTCCATAAATTACCTCACCTGCCCCTCATGTGTGGCTCCTTGCACATATTCCAATTTAGACATTAAGACTGACTGTCCTGAAAGAAATGGATATTAATGATCAAATACCTCAATAACCCACCTCATATTCCAATTTAGAGATTCAAATAGTTTGATTATCCCAAAATAAATGCATATTAAGCCTAAAAGTAGAACAAATACCACAGCATATTTTGTTGTTGGCTATGATAGATGGGGTGACACATTTCCTGCTGTTCTCACACCAGGTCTCCCAGAAGAGAGAATGAGTCTGAGAGAGATAGAGGTGTAGAGAAGTGGCCAAGGGCAGCCTAATTATAGCCGAAGATATAACTCCCAACAGCCCTGTCACACTTTTGCATACTCACTCCTCCTTTTCAGTAAGAACTGCTCCATACATGCCATCACAGAACTTATTAACACATCTTCATACAAAAGCATGAAACAGCCCACTCTAAACCTCCAACTCAAACTGACTGTCCGATACTAAACTGATCAGACCATTAAAGCCTTCATGCAATAGCTGCCTATCCGGCCTCTGAACACCGTGAAGCCACAGTACTGAAACCGGAAGTGATTTAACAGGCCCAGTCCATCTGTAGCTTGAGGTGAATGTTGTATTAAGAAAGTAGACAAAGCTTCTGCTGTATAACTGTGTTTTAACAAGGTTAACTCTGTGCACACTGAACCACTAAAACATCGTTTTCAATAGGTTTTTGTTGAGCACACGGTCACGCTTGTGCCAGGGGTTTGATTTGGAAGTAGGCCTACTCAACTTGTTTTAGAGGTTCTCTAATCATGTTTAACTGAAAAAAAGAATGGAAATGGGATTTAAGAGCTATAAATGTTTACTTATCAGTTTAATTAAAAGGACGGCCAATTATAATGCATATGTAAGATCCCATTTCTCTCTCCTAATAAGTTGAAGCCTGAATGCCAGCAATTTAAACAATATTTCAGGCCTTTCTGTACTTTTGTGTGTGGATGCTGAGCTTCTGAAAGTCAAAAAGTAAATTACATCTTCATTACATATCATCATTTCATCTACCCAGTAGCATCCCTTTACCTCAACAAAAGGAAGACATTCCTCTTTCTATCATTATAGTCTGTCTGAAACTTTTAATTAAAAATCAATCCAATGTCTGACTGGCATCCATAAGCTGTAATCCATTTGCAATATGGCTAAACGCAGTTTTACTCAAGCATGGATTAAACACAAAAGGCAGACAGGCAGCATCCCTCAGACGGATGGGTGCAGAATTGGGTGGGGGAGGTAGCCAAAATCCCGAGCCAGATTAGACACATAAAGCCAGACTGAAGAAGAAGGAGAGAGCAGGTAAGACTGATGCTTTGAGACAGGCCCATGCAGTGAGGAGCCCTTTTTTAAGACACCAACTCACTCACTGAGTCACGCTAGCGGGGAGTTGGAGCGTCACGTGAACAGGCTGCCGGAGGAGAATTCACTTATTCTCCTTGACTAAACCTTGAGACCTTGTATAAACCTGTTGTGACTCAGCATATAGCTTATACACGTCATGGAAAGGGAATGTAATTCAGAAACAGAACTCTATAATGGTAGTACTAAACACAATAGAGCATGCACTATGTCTTTCACAATCTGTTTAGATATGCATTTGTGCAACTGAAGACTAATGGGAGGTTTCAGGTATTGGCAGTGTGTGTTGTCTGAGCAAGAAAGAGCCCAGAGGAACATTTTATTGCTCGAAGGTTATTCTTTCTTAGGACAAGAGATTTCAGGTATTTTTCTCATAAAAATGCTTTTTTTTAAATCCAAAATTGGCTCCAAATTTGTCCAAAATTAAATTGAACAAAAAATATTTTAAAAAATAAATAAATTAGCCAACAAAACTATAATGGTTAGATCGGGAATTAATAGCTCCCTTTTAACATAACAATTGCAGGTTACCACTTTTTATAGTGTAGAGCAATAAAAAAATGCTATGAATAAATCAAAATAGCATCCTCTGAAACTCAAGTGGAGACTATTAAAGGGGTATTTTATATACAAATTCTTTCATCATTTACTCACCCACATGTCTTTTCAAACCTGTATGACTTTCTTTCTGGAGAACATAAAGATATTTTGAAAGTCAATGGGGTAAAAACATTGTACGGACAAAAACATCTTATATTTTCTTCTGTGTTCTGCAGAAAATCATACAGGTGTGGAACAGCATGAGTGGGAGTAAATGATGACAGAACTCCTTTTCAGTTGAACTCTCCCTTTAAGGTTTTTTCCTCTCAGGAAATCTTCATTTGTTCTCTTTTGAATCATATTGTTGTCTAGGATAAACAACTGACATATTTAAGAGATCTCATTTGTGTTTTTTCTATCCTTTGGGAGAGAATATGAGAACAAAGGAGCTGTTTTCTGACGAATGCAACCACTGATGTTCTCTGACTGCCTCTTTCATTCAGTGTGTATAATTACAGGCTGTGCGCACTAAAATGGTAATCTCTAGTAGTCAAGACGCTCCATCTTTAGCCCGTCTGCGCCACCGCAACCTCCTGAATACACCAATTCCCAGCATGCTCCAAGACACTTCTAAACAAAACAGCAACAATTTCAAACTACAGTGTTGTGCTTTACCCATGACCATGAGTGACTTTTGGTCACGTACAATAACTCTGCTAAGGGCATCTCAGAGTACTGTACTACAGAGCAAACAAACCAATGGAGGCATATCAGGACATGCTCATGGAATGCTACACAAAACCCCTATGAACTGAAAACGATAAAATTTAGCAATTGGAAAACCCCAAGGCATCCCATACTGAATATCAGTTACAAACCACAACAAAACTACCAGGAAAAATTAGACCCAACCCTGGCATTTACAATGAAAGGTTGAGGAGAAAGAGGAAGAAGCGTTTCAATGAAAATAGTGGAACTCATTTAATATGATAAGGAGCTTCTGCAAACACTTTCGACATTTTTAATAGTTCCGTATGTGAGAGATACAATATTCTGCTCAAATGGCTGTGCATTTTAAATTTTGGGGTGAACTGTCAATTTTACAAAAGGGGCATAAATAGACAATTCACCCAAAAATGAAAATTTTGTCATTGCTTCTGTCAGCACTCTCTTTTCGCTCCATACCTGTATGACTTTCTACTGCTAAACACAAAAAGAAGATATTTTGAAGAATTCTGCAACCATTTTAGTCCATACAACTAAAGTCAATGGGTCTAAAACAGCATTGGACCCCACTGAATTTCATTGTATGGGCAGAAGAAAGAAAGGCATAATAAATGAATAGGAATGGACTGAGGTCCAAAAAGAGATGCCCAAATTTGACTTTTCACTGCACTGGAAAGGCAGAACAGTCATTGGGTTTAATGTATAATGTCAGAATCATCCTTAACTTCTAAATAATACACTCTATAAACCCCTGACTTTTATCAAGCCGTTTGCTGCAGTACGTTTCCCAAATGAAAACTGCTGACACGCTGCTAACTCAGCAACGCTTTACACACACACACACACACACACACCATGTGTGTGAACAGATGCACCATTTGCACACAGACTGAAAAAAACCCAAAACTTAACACACAAACACTCTATTCTCAGTGTGCATCAGGGTAAATGTATTCATTTCAGATCACGGTACATTAGAGCACTGCATCATGTAATTTCTCAAATAAACTGCATTGGCTGAACTTTTTTAAAGCTACTGTCATTGTATTCTACATCATTCACAGATGTATTTCTGTATATCATACTAAATTAAACAGCACGTGATTCCAGCTCTCTTTTACAAATCTGTTCAAGGAAGTTTTATTTATAACAGAGGTTTCTGCCATTAAGAAACGCTGCTTAAGATAAATAGCTGTCCTTTAAAGCAAAAAGAAGATTTAATAATTGAATTAGCTGAAGTGCATGATTGGACAGTGGAGTGCAGCAAGCAATGGTGCAACAGCAATGCCAGAGCACAGGCAAATCACGCAAAGAGAGGTAGCAAGTACCTCTAAGATTAAGAAAAATCCTAAATAATTCAATAATTTAGGTGCACCAAGGCAAGTGTACCTTACTCGCATGCTTCAAATGTTAGTCATTCCTATCTCTACTAGCAAGAAAAGTCACAGTATTCATTTGAGAATCCCCAGTGATCTGGAGGGGGTCATCAGAATCCCACCTTCCCCTTCATATACAACTAATCAAATATGACAAATAATGAAACAGAAAAACAAACAATGACCTCTACTGGGAACTCCCCCCTCATCCTCGCTGATCCACCACCACATGTATCAGCATGCTTCATCTTAATTAAACATACTGGAAGTTCCTATAACACTGGAGCCGTACAAACAACCCCTTCAGCAAAGAAATTCCAGCAAAACCAACACTTGTGTACTATATAAACATTATGGACTTTTGTCAGTGTTTCTCTTCTCTGTCATTTTTCTTTCTTGCTTCACAACTAGGCTAACTATCTCATGTTTCTGATATAAAAGTATCAGTAAACTGAAAACACATAATGATAAATAAGCAAAAACTGTTTCTCTCTTTACCTCTCAGTCAATAACGTTACATCTATAATCAGTTCATTCTACACTATCTATCCCCCATCAGTCCATCCATCCATCTATTCCTCTAACCATCCGTCTTTTCATCCATTCATCAATCTGATCATCAATCCATCTTGCATTTATCTATCCATTCATCCATCCATCTCTTAACCCATCAATCCCTCAATCATCCATCCATTCATCTAACATCCATCTGTTCATTCATCTATCTATCTATCTATCTATCTATCTATCTATCTATCTATCTATCTATCTATCTATCTATCGTTCGTGACGAGAGGAGATAGCCGTCTCTTACTTTGACACTTGAGTGCAGCGCTGTTGATCTGACGGCTGCAGGCGTCGCACCAGTCCTGACTCAGCGTCCTGGAGGTGAAGATGTGGCCCTCTCCCCTCTCCGCCTTCACCCTCGGATCTCTCGGGGTGAAGATGGACCATGCCTCCATCCTCAGAGGCTCGCTTCGCATCTTCACCACCCCTGACCGTGCCTGAGTCAGCCTGTCGATCTGCAGTCCCTCCAGTTCGTCTGGCGAGCAGCTCAAGTTTGACCGCGGCGACGAATTGCGAACTTCTTGCGGTGATGAAGACGCGTGGATCTTTGCTGTGTCCTTCATGGAGCTTCTCCGGCTCCCGGCGCTGTGTCTGCGAAATATCCCGTTGTTATTGTTAGCGTTCTCTCGGTCCATGTCCACTACAGATCCGTCCATATTACTACGTGGCGAAGCAGCACTAGTGCCTCGGTTGTGTGATGCTGAAGGCGGCTCGTGATTGAATAACAGGAGCGATGCTGAGACTGCGGCTCTCGCGCTGTCCACATCACTCGCTCTGTTTCGCATCAGCGACCATTTACGCGAGAATTTCTTTCTCTCGCTCGACTTCAGTTTGTGGAGAAGTTGCTGATCCGGGTCGAGGTGGTGTTGAACAGGGTGCTGTCCTAAAGTAACGGACGCCATGCCTTTCGGCAGGAGTTGTATGTGCGCTGAATACAAACTAAATTGAAGCGCCAGCGGCGAGCGTGTGACGTGAACACTGAACCAGCCGCGCGCTTTAAATGTCACTAGAATAGCGGGCGTGCGCGAGCCTGCCCCTCACAGACTCATGATCTCACGATCACTTCTCTTAAAGCAGCTTTACAGGGATAAACAGAAAAATAAAGGTTCAATGATGCAAACAGAATTCTATTTTGCTGTAAAATAGCTCTAAAAAGAAGTGTCATTGATCAGCTGAGGTCAGTTCAGTCCATGATTTCATCTTTATTTCGTTTTTTCCATAAAAAACATCTGTTTTAACAGGAGTGTGTAGACTTTTTATATCCACTGTGTCATACATACATACATACATGCAATTGCATTTAGTCTATATTCATTACATAGCATATAATTTGTATAATTTATTAGATTGTTTAAACTTAAAATAATTGTAACTAAAAATGTAAGTTTCATCAATTGTGTTAAACATTTTATTAGTGCAGAGTCTGCAAATTTCCGATTACACTAGAAAGTGAAGATCTTAAAAAATACAAAACATTTAACAAATCTGTTTGCAAACTGCCAAAATGGTAAGTTGATAAAATTCCATGACAAAACAAAACAAACTTAAAAACGGAACCACAATGTGGTCTCACCATAGTTCCCCCCCAGCACAAGGAATTCCCCATAATGTGACATCAGAACACACCCAACAAATATTTTACTTTCACTTCAAGTAGTAACATGAGTCTGTTGACTGTAAGTATTTGTAGGATGATAATCTTTGGATGATTGATTCACATTTTTCAGAAGCCCAGCTGAATACTCTCAAACAAACAAAACTTTCTTTAGAGCTCCATGTTTTGTGATTAATAGACTAATTATTGCAGGTATCTCTCAAAACCAGAATCGATTACACAGGGCAGATTAAAGACCTCTCTCTTTATTCCATGGCTGTGCAATAATGACACTATTATTGTCAGCTGAATGCACAGTGCCATCAATACTTAAGTCTCAAGATTACTCAGGAAAACTGATGTAGCTAGTAGTTACAACTGATCTATATTTCTTTCTTCTTGGCAGTGTAAATCCATACTTACTAGACTGTATAAAGGTAAAATGCAGTAATTACATTAACACTGACTTGACAAAATGTGTAGTTACCTCTTTGAAACTCAGAACACATAATGCAATTTCAGCTGCCTGCCCTGGTAATAGCCATTAATCTGTTGTTTAGGGTTAGAGAGGTTTAAATAAGGACAGTTTTGTGGTGCCTGTTTGTATTGTCTTTGATTTGTTTGGCTTTCTCTTTCCTTTTAGCTCAGAGATTTGGGCTCTGTGACATTGCGTTGCATTCTGTATTCTTTGAGGTCTTCATGGTCTGTTGGGTTGAGGTATTTTGGTCTCCACTGGAAGTGTAGAAGTAACTACAGAAAGGCTTAAAAAAGATGTCTTGTTAAATTTAAAAGGATTTTTCTAGTGTACACAATAACAGTAGCACTTGCAGCTAAACACCATACCTTTCTATCATATTGTTGTTATTCTGCAGCTCCCGTGCCACAGCCTCCATCTCATCCTTTAATCTGTTCATTCTGGAAACAATTTCATTATTTCATTATATTATTTTTGTTGGAATTGATAAATGCTGTCTCATCTTCATTACAATGACATACTTGAGAATCATGTGCTCATCTTTTTTTGGTCCATCCACCCCCTCAGCTCCTATTGGCTGGTGGAGAGCTCTTAACACAGCTCTGTCAAGAACCTGCGAAGGTGGAGAAGAGGAAGGGAAGGTGGTCAGGTTACTTTCAATCCAAGCTTTCTTACGATCAGGTATAAAAGTCAAACTTTAGAATAGATCAATCCAATTGGTTTAGACAGAAAACGTGAATTGAGGGAAGGAGTTAAGCGTTGG
The DNA here is from genome assembly GCF_963993115.1 of Abramis brama. NCBI lineage: Eukaryota > Metazoa > Chordata > Actinopteri > Cypriniformes > Leuciscidae > Abramis > Abramis brama. The sequence continues at coordinate 13,956,262 of NC_139985.1, read as the reverse complement.
GAACGAGAATCGTTGGAAGTTGATTAGAAGTGATGGCAGAACTAAATGAACTGAAACTGATTTCACCCAGAAAGTTTGCAAACAATCTCCATAAAAATCCATATGCTGCGTCCAAAATCGCATACTACAGTATATAGTAGGTAGTACATTTGGTTTGAAACTTTCTTTGCAACCGTTAAAAAAAATATGTTCTATATAATATGAATGAAATTCGGACATACTACATCTGCCATGTTGTCATTGTCACGTGACATACGTCATCAGTTGCGTCGCTTCACTTAAATTCACAAATCCTCTCCAGTGGCCTCGTGGGATAGTAAACTGTCCACTGAATGCGCGCTTCAGAATCTCGGCGGAAGTAGATCATCCGGGTACTTTTCTACCTACTATGTATTCGGACACACTACTCGGCTCATATACTGTTTTTCACCAACTATATAGTAAGGAAGTAGGCATATTCAGATTAGGGGTCGATCGATTAATCGGTCGGGCGATTAATCTGCCGATTTTTTAACATAATCGCCATCGGCCAATATCCAAGTATATCAAGCCGATTATTAGGCGGGCGCATCTGTGGGCAGCCTAGTGTTGTTGTTGTTGTTGTGGAACACGTGTTCGACGCACGCTGCGCCTAGAGTCATTTTCCAGCAGAGTGAGCAGACCTCATCCAGTGCCTAAGGAAGGAGCTAAGTTCCACTTGTGCCTTAACGACCGTTATCTACCGGACCGAATATCAATGCAGATTTCTGTGCTTCATTTCGGTGCTACTGTTATACCTGTGCTTCTCTTGGATGCTCTGAAAACGGACGTTAGAATAACAGAAACATCGCTTCGCTGTGTGTGTGTGTGTGTGTGTGTGTGTGTGTGTGAGTGTGTGAGTGTGTGAGTGTGTGAGAGAGAGAGAGAGAGAGAGAGAGAGAGAGAGAGAGAGAGAGAGAGAGAGAGAGAGAGAGAGAGAGAGAGAGAGAGAGGGGCGCGGGCGCGATCGAAAAGACGCGTGTTTAAAGTCTTACTTATATTTGTGTGCGCGCGTGTGTGTGAGGCGCGGATGCGATCGAACAGTGGAAACATAAAAACATACTCCGTCATTTTGTTTATACAAGACATCATTCAAACTGCAAAGTGTTAAGTTACTGTTAATTAAAATTTTAAGGAAAACAAATATATTGATCTGAAATGTAGCAAATTAATTTTCAATTCATTCAGGTACAATTACCAAACATATCTCTTTTTGTCTTTTGTACAAGTGCAGATTGGTCAAATGTTCAATAAATGTTTTTGTTGAGAAATCCTTGTCTATCTGAAGTAATTATTTGTGTTACATTTTATCTTTCAAATAGAGGTTAAAAACAAGCACATAATCGGCCAAATATCAGCCAAAATAAATCGGCAGCATTTATCGGCCATCGGCCGACCCGGATTTCAAAAGATCGGCATCGGCCTGAAAAAACCCATATCGATCGACCTCTAATTCAGATACAGCGATAGTCACTTTGCACAAGGCAGTATTTAGTTGTAGTTCAACTAAGGTGCAAGTAAATGAGGAGAACTGCTGTGAAAAAATAAAATTCTGCCCTTACATTCTTTTCCAGATGGGACTGAGCCAACAAATTTGTGGTGTAATTTTTTTTCATGAGAAAAACACAGCCATGTTCATTTTGGACGGGATTAAAATCACAAAGCGAGTCTGTGAAACACAAAATTCACCTAACCTCCTTAGGGACAACTAGTCATGCCTGAAGAGAGCTAAAGACAGACTATGTGTGTATTCTGTGGGAATCAGAGGGCTGACCTTGTTCTGCTGGGCCTCATACACATGCAGATCCCCCATTCTCTGCCGCAGGACACCACCAAAATGTTCTAGACTTGTCTGCATCTCATAAAGAACTCTGTAGAAATAAGACTCACATGGTCATTGAAATATGTATGGCATTGACAAGCCATAAAAACAGTGTCGGTAATGAATAGTGTATGAAATGTGTTTGATTTAAGTGGAAGCTGCTAACACAGAGGTTAGTTATATGTTGGGAAGACTAAGAATCTCTGGAGACTGAAAACAAGATTTATTGAGATTATAATACTGTTGATCCGTTATTGTACACATGAACAAGTCTGCACTGGCACTAAAAGTCACTTCAGATGAAAAATCCATGCCAACTAATTAAATGTACAAATGCAAAGAATATTTACTGCATGCTGCCATCAGTCATCATAAGTGATTAAATGGTGTGCTCTTACTCATCTGACCTCTGTCTTACCTGTTCCAGCTCCCAGCAGCCATCAGAACATCCTGGTACTTCTGCAAACAGTCATCCTTGAATAAAGTCTTGACTTTCTTTATGTATGAAGACAGATTGAGCCTGGGCAGAAAATAGCAGTTTCTCAGTTTAATTACCGTGAGAACAGACACTCGTTCAAGATGCTCCAGGTGTTTAATACTTACTTCTCAAACTTGTGAATCTGTTCGTCATTATAGCTGAGCTCTGGGACAGAAAGTGAATGAATTAGCAGCAGTCAGAGAAAATTTTCAAAAACTTCGACCCAATATCGTGGTTCTTTTTTGTGTGATTGCTCAAGATAAGCTCTATTTTCGCTGACTGGCTTCTCTGCAGAGTCATATCTAACATCATCAATGCAGCCAGGCAGAAAGGGGAGTTCTATTCTTCTGTCTCCATGCTTGCCTGTCTGGAATGGTCCTTGCTGTCAGATAAGACAGCACAACAGTGCCTCCTCTCCCTGCAGCGGGTACAAGCAACACTGAAACTAATCTCACTAATCTCAGCAACTGGCTCCACTCATGAAACTCCACGTCCAGCTTCCAGGACTGCGAGTGACAGAAATGGGTCACTGCCTAATATACAGTACATTCACAGAGTTCAGTGAATTTTTGCTAAGAGTCCTAAAACCACAGACTGGTTGAGAAGAACTTTTATCATGGGTTTATAGCCTTTATCTAATCTGCAGAAATTCAGACCTTTTTGACAACAGGTGTCATGAATTTGTTTTGTGTTATGTTATATTGTTATATGACAGGAAAAACATGCTTCCACTTACTTCCTGTCACTCGGTCTTTGTAATACTGCTGATGAACTGCAACAATTTTCCCAGACAAAACCTCCATCTTCTGGATGCTGCATTAAAGAGAAGGTAAATTATTTTCATTATTACTGTATTAAAAATTTAAATAATCACTGTATTAATAATTCATTTGATTTATTTATTTTATTATTTTTATAATTATTTATAATTGTATGTCATAACCTTCCATAATAATATGCTAAATTAATAGAGCTTGATCAACCATTTCCAGTAGAATATTATATTAATGTTTTTTAAATCTTATATAATTTATAAATCTTAAATAATGCTTGTGTGTGTGTGTGCTTATTATGTACGGTACGTAATATGTTTATTAATTTACAGAAGTTCACTTTTAAATCAACATTTGGATGTGCTTAAATGTTATGGTACTGGATGAAAAAGTTAGTTAATTAATAGCTTGAATCCATACATAAATAAATAAATATATATGTGTTAAATAATGTATAATAATTATTGATTATTAACAATATTTTAAATGTTAACACCATCAATTGTGTTGAAATTTAGTTTCAATGTTTTATAAATCAGATTAAAACAACAGATAAGTACAAAAAAAAATCCTTGGCACCAGCATAATGATTTAATACTGTGATGAAAGAGTATGAAAATCATAAGCTGTATAATTTCCCACCCCCAACTGACCTCTTATCCTGGGCCAGTGTCTCAGAGTGTTTAGACAGCATCACATGCAGGTGCTGTAGTTGATTCTGGAACTCTCTGATTCCAGTGCTGTACATTCGCTGCAAATCCTCTTCTATCTACACACAATGATAAACCTCAAGGATGCAAACTATGGCGCATTCCGTAATTCATTTATTCAATATGCATTTCACCACAACTCTTACCAGTGGGAGCTTCTTCTTACTGTCTATAAATTCAGGAAACTCATGTGCAAACTTCTGAGTGCTGGTTGGGAAGAACGAAGAGATGTCCATCACCAAATAACAACCTTACAACATAATATCATGAAACTAATGCTTACTGTAGTTTAATAAGCTTTATTTAAACACATATTCAGTATGCAAATCCTTACAACCGACTGAGACTCTGCTCTGTGCTGATAGAAGAGAGCAGCTTCATATTCACCATGGCAATCCTGTGCGCCACATTATTGCATTCAGAGCTTATGTTTTCACTGAAAAGTCAAGAATATTGTTATTGGACACACTAAAATGTCAAGGTAATCCCGTAATTGGTGGTATTTTCTTTGTGGCAATATTTATCAGGATAGTGACGCATGCAGAACATTGATAATATTAGCACTCACATGTAGCTATAGAACCCCTGCAGAATCAGTTCTCTGTACTTCTGGAATGAGCGAGCTATACGCAGGTACTGATGAATGACCCCAACAATGCTCTTTAGGAGGAACAAAAACAACAGTGTGAGGTTTAGGGATAATAGTGTTATAATGTCCACCAAAGATAAAAACAAAAGAGGCTTGCTTACCTTGGAGAAAGTGTAATCTGCCATGACGTCAAACTTTGTAGGCATGGCGGGGGCTTCAGCTACAGAACAGATGAAAATAGAAGGGATGGTGGAAGAATAAAGAAGGGAAGGAGACCATGCAACCTCTCATTATTTGTTAAAATACATTCAATTGAAAAATATAAACTTAATACTCACGCAAACATCTTAAAGTGTTCATAAAACGTCTCATAAGAGAAAGAAAAAACATCGAATTTATTGTGTCCTTACGTTCTCTGTATGGATGTCCTTCTAATTTCTCTTGTCGTCGGCTGATCAGAATGATAGGGCGGTCTGGACTGGTGGGAGGAAGGTTTACTACTTTCATGCTCGGCTCCAATATGAGAGGATGACCCTGAAACAGGTAATGTTGAGCCGCAGGTTCAATTCCAGTTTGGGCCTGAACATCCTCAAAAAAGATTGAGACCCTTGAGGAGAACAACAAGAAAATATATATTTCAGAGGCACTGTGAAAAGTCATTCAGAAAAAAAATTGCACCCTCATTCATACCTCCATACCTTCATACCATACAACCTACAACCAAATGGCATCTATATTTACAATATATTGAGAAATTGAATTTTCATATACAGTAACTTAAAAAGAAAAAAAATAGTCCACATTGTAACAGTAGTTTAGTTGCAGTAAACAGATAAGGAATCTCTTCTCTCAGAGCACACATACGTGTTGTGAAAGTGGATGTAGATGCTGTGTGTTGTGGCCTGCTGGAGAGAGAAGATGTGGACAGTGATGCGGTTCAGGATATCAGTGGTAGCAGCAAAGAACTGGACAAAGCCCCAACACTTCTCCTGATTGGCCTCCAGTATGCTGGCCAACACTGGGATCAGTTGAGTCTTCAAACCCCTACAAAAAGATACAGAGCCATTGGTAAACTGCTCCCGAACTCTAAAGGCCCACTAGAAATAGTTAAACCCCGGGTCAACAGATTCTTAGGTATTCTTGCTTCTCATTTCACACTGCTCATAATTTACCCAACGTTAACAATTAATCATGGGAATTCATATGCTGACGTTTCACACTGCACATTCCTAAACCCTGGGATAACATTGTTATTTGTGGTGTCAGTGTCTGGAAAAATGTAGCACACAACCGTTTTACATAAAGGCTCTAGCACTGTGCAACTTCATAGTATATACTGTATTGCCAACCGCTATTAAATATTTCCTGAATGGACTTTTTGGACTATAAAGATAAAAATTAAACGGTCTCTTCTTCACTTTAATTGACGCATTTTCACTCACCATTCCTTCCCCTCCAAAGGGCAGTGTTTCTGTGACCATCCAAAGCATGTGAATATCATGTGATTGGGTGTCGGTTGCTAAGCATCTAGCCATAACATTATAACACCGCATCAAAAGCGGTGCTAACACTGCTCCTAAGCAAGGTTTCATAAACCCAGGTAAAAAGCGGTGCTAACGCAGCTTCTTAATTAGAAGTGTGAAAGTTTTTCTGCCTGGGGTTAAAAGCAATGTTTAGAACAACTATAACCCGGGTTTAAGCGCAGTGTGAAAAGCCCTTAAGAAACTTCAGTGTTCTTTCAAGCATGATGAATAAAAGCATGCAAAAAGCAAACAATTAAACGAGCCAACAGGCTGGAATACACTACACATCTTTTAAAAATCTGAACAGATTTTCATACATTTACCGATTTTGTAAATGGTTACAGAGAAAAACTTTGCATCATACACTAAACGACTTAGGATCCCACAATAACAGACGTTTATAAGTTGTTCCGAACACAACAAACTCACGCAGAAACATGCACCTTGCTGCTATGAGATGCTTGACAACTGAAAATCAGTCAACTCCGACTACCCAAAAAACGCAGACTGGCTCTGACTTTCGGCAACTAGCATAGAGTCATCAAGGCTGTAAATTGTAGCAAATATCTAGGTGTGTAGTGTATTCCACAAAGTAGATGTGACTTTTTTCATTTGAGGTGAATGAAAACAAATCTGTGTAATGGGTTTGAAATATTGTGGACCTTGGTGTTGATCAATAATTTTGAAAAAAATTCCAGTGGACAAAAAATTAGGACCTTAATCCAGAAAAACATATTGAAAGAATGGTATTTTCCCCTCACAAACTCATTTTCATTTGCATACAATAAATAATATAGCATTGCTGACTGAGGTCCATGTATAATTTCTTTCCCACTACTGTCTGTCTTTAATGTTTAACACACTTGCGCATAAAGTAACTCACTCTGAGAGTTGGCAACAGTGTGGCAGTTGGTAGCTCCATTCAATGGGTCCGTCTTCCACCTTCTGCACACCTGCTATGGCTCCCTCTGGCTTCTCTGTCGTGATCTTGTACCTGGGAAGAGCACCAAAAGCCACCGAAAATAGCACAAAAATAAGTCTAATGCAAATAGAAATGCAACACATCACACAGGGTTAAAGTGTATGCTTATTTTTAAAAGAAGAAAAAGCTACTAGTAGCTCTATTCATAATAAATTATTCTATAATTTACAGTTATGATTAATATATAATTTATTATAAAAAATCCAAGTAAACAATTTTTTCAAAATCCATTTCTTACATGATCTTCTTGTTTTTGCGTGGGCCTCCATATGGTATGAAGGGAAGACTGCCAGCAGCAGCATGGTAGAAGGTGACGCCAATGCTCCACAGATCCACAGACACACCATAAGTTTTCTGCTGAGGTTTCCTCAATACTGCACGCTCATACATGTCCGGATGCTGAAACACACAAGTTCAGCAGATGAAGAGTTATTATATCAGAGACAGATCAAAGGAACCACAACAAACACCTGATGACATTTCAGATATGATGTGCTGCATTTTCTGTGAATTGCTAAAAAATAATACAGGAAGAAGAAGCGAGTTTATTGAACAATTGTAAAAAAATTCAACAGCGTTTCCTCCATACCAGATATTCCTCTGTGCCATATATGGACATAAACTTCTCATCGTCCTCCAACTCACGGGCAGCACCAAAGTCCGTCAACTTGTACACCGAGCGGCCATCCTCACCCACTTGCCTCATGATATTTCCAGGTTTGATGTCCCTATGCACTACTCCATTCTCCCGCAGGTGGTTCATTCCTTGGACTGTAAATGTGCAAATGGGAGAAAAGCACAATTTATCCACAGTAATGCCTCCTAACAAGAGCAGAAACGTCACGGTTACGTATGTAGCCCTCGTTCCCTGAAGGAGGGAATCGGACGTAGTCGGACGTAGTCCCTGTAGTCGGACGTACCGTACTGATTGGGATCGCTTTGAGGGACCAATCTACTTCGAGTGTAATAAAACGAGCCAATGCACGAAGTAGATTGGTCTCTCAAAGCGATCCCAATCAGTACGGTACGTCCGACTACGTCGAACGTGACCGAACTGAAAGGGAACCACTGATCTTACTATTTACATACCCAACACTTAATTTATTCTGTCGGTTCTTACCCACACACTGCAATACGATGAGGAACTCGGACTCAGGAAGTCCAAACGCATTCTCAGGCTCCTCCAGCAGGTTCAGCAGACTGCCACCTGAACACAACTCCATCACCAGAACCTTCTGCTTCGGGTTCATATGCATCTGACATGCACAGGAATAAAAATCAGATCTACTTTTGGTGAAGTGTCATACGAGTTTTATAGAATGTTTGGAAATAATTGTCTCATTTCATGTCATTTTAAGATCAAATTATATTGCCTTTTTATAATTGATACGATACACATTCCACCAACATTCAGAACAGACTTTTAATGGTTTTATTCATACTTTTTGACACAGTCCACAGACTGCAACAGTAATGAAACTTAATATGTAGCATGAAAATGTTATTATTATTACTATTACAATTATTATTATATTTTTGCCATTTATGCCACTATAGTTTGATAAAAAATACAGTAAAAACAGCAATATTATGATTATTTCTGTGATGGCAAAACTGAATTTCCAGCAGTCACAACTCCATTGTGCTAAAAAAACATTTATTATTATTATCAATGTTGAAAACAGTTGTGCTGCTTAATATTTTGTTATTAGGTTTTTGTGGAAACCTTAATACCTTTTTCATTATTATTTTATTTGAATTGGAATTTTTTTTGTAGCAACGTCAAAGTCTTTCCTGCCAAATTTAATGCATCCTTGCTGAATAAAAGTATTTATTTCTTTAAAAAAAAAATCTTACAGACCCCAAACTTTTTATACATCTATATAAACCCTTTGCAATACGAATGGTTGCAAAAAATATCATCATGCTTGTTTATGGTTATGTCTGGCATTTCACTGTATTAAATAGGCTACCATTGGTGTGTGCTGTTCTATAGAAACAATACAAACTTGCACACGGTTGTCCATAATTGACCCAGACACCATGCATCATAGGAAACTGAAACATCAAAGCATTCTATCATTGCTGGAAAATCTTGAACAGCGTCACAGACCACATCAGATACATACCTCCTCCACAGCAAAGAGTTTAACAATGTTGATGTGATTGAGCCTCTGCAGCACCTCAAACTCCCTCATCTGCACCTCATACGGCCTACTGTAGCTCACCAAGTTAAAGACCTTCACGGCCACCAGCTCACCTGTTTTCTACAGGAATATAAAGTCATTTAGCGTGAAATGTCAAGTCTATGCGCTGTTTTTGTAAGGGATTTGGGAAATCAGTGTTGATGGTAAAGTACTTTGTTTCGTGCTTTGAAGACGCTGGCTGTCGCCCCCTGACCAAGAACATTATCCAGGGACCAAAGGTGGCTTGCTGTACTTGCCGTCATTGTGTTGACACAAGCGGATGACATGATCGGATCTGTGTATGACAAGAAAAATAAATCCTCTAAAGCAGTAAATATTTAATGCTAAGTTTTATATTTAATGCTCTAATTTAACTGCTCTCACAATTTAATCGCTCTCATTACTGCACTTCATTTAATACTGTCATGATTTTACCTTTCCCCCAAAGGTACTCTAATTTTATTCATGGGATTAATAAAGTATTCTCAGTGGCACCAAAAACTATTTGAACATTTAACACAAAAATGTGTATGTGTCTGTGTGTACGTATATGTATGAACTTCTGCATATGGACATATATTGACACACACACATATGGACGTGTGTGTGTCCATATATGTCCATATGCAGAAGTTCATACCTGAGGTAAATGCCAGGTAATATGTAAATCATGTTGCCAATTAAAATATATAGTTCACACACACACACACACACACACGTGTCCGTGTGTGTGTGTTTGTCCATATATGTCCATATGCAGAAGTTCATACCTTTGGTAAAAACCAGGTAGGCCTAATATGCAAATCAAGTTGCCAACTAAAATATAGGCTATTGTACACCCACCCACCCTCACATTAATAAATATTGCATATCTAAACATATATATACACATTTCATTGGCAACATGACTTACATATTACCTGAGCTTAGGTATGAACTTCTGCATATGTATATGGACACACACACACACACACACACACACATCCATATGCAGCATACCTGAGCTCAGGTAATATGTAAATCATGTAACGTTAGCTGGAAACCCTGGTCTGTTCAGTTTTGACAATCCTACAGAACTTAAGATTTAAGTGTTTTATGTGCTGAACGTACGGTAAACAGAATCAATCTTCGTATTTCTCTCATCGAACCACTTTTTAATCAAGTGTGTGATTAAAGAGTGTATTAATCAAAAGTGACTTGCCGATGAATGTTTGACCTCAACGCGTCTCAAGAGTCGCATCACAACAGAAGTGTCAAATAAGGTCCATTTCCTTCCTAAATGACCTGCAAACAAAGAGTAAGAAAAAACAAAACAATATTTCTGCGAAAATGAGTTATTATTTATAGAAAAACGATATGTGAATAAACTGCGACCCTCTGAACACACTGTGAGGATTTCCCCTCGTCGTCATCGCTCTGATTTGACAACACACGAAAACACAAAAACAAACCAACCATTTGTGTGTTAGATGCCGACGCATTTTTCCACTTTAATCCGAGTTTGTCAATCCGTTTGAGTTTTTCTACAGACTAATTACTCTGGCAGTCCTCCGGTAGAAGTTATACGAGCAGCTCGACGGAAACTTGGTCACCATCACCTTTCCTTTCATTTCTGTTAGGAACTTCCTTGTTCGGTGCATCGCGTTGGTAAAGGGTATTGGTGTATTTGTCTCCGTAGATGATTTTAGACTAAGGTTAGAAAGGAAAAATAACACAAGTTAAAATTTTATATTGTGGGTCATATTATTTCGTTTATTTTGCAAACCACAAACCAGTTTAGTCCACAATAATAATAAAAAAGAAAAGTGATAACAAACCAAAATATTTATGTCGCTCTCTAGTGGATGACTTTTAAATCACAATATGATGCACTTGGAGGGACGAGCACATTCTTCTCTAGAAAAGCATTTCTCACTTCTGTTCAAAGAAAACACTTTTACCTAGATTACTAACTAACTTTTACCTAGATTAGCATTTTCTAGGAATTTCTTTACAAAGCTTTCTTAGATTTCGGAAGAAAATGTCCATATTTCCTGCTAAGGCCACTTGAAATATATTTGGAATTTCCTTAAGAACACAATAGACACTTTCAGGTTCTTCGTAACATTCTGACAGTATCTTTGACTTGTGTACAATTTGTGTTACAAATAAATACTTTTTAAAAATTATATATTATATTATTATAATTTATATATATATATATATATATATATATATATATATATATTAATCCTTAGCAAGAAATGTGGATACTCTCTCTAGTTTCCTAATTTTGTTAGCCCAGTGAACAAACAGAATCAGACTTCATGGGAAATGGGAGCCATAGTGGGAAAGTCCCTTTCTGGTTTTACAAACTTTATAGCTACTAAGACAAATAACAAATGTTTGGAACTTTGTATGAATGTTTTTTGTGCAATGGCAGGTAAAATTGCTTAATGCCAGCCACTGTAACAAGACATCTCAGATTGACACTAAAATGGATCAGAAAGAGATCCACGCCCATTTATATTTTAAAATGAAAAGAGAGAAAGATATTAACAAAAAATACAAACTTTACACATTTTACTATAGCATTTAATCAAAGACAGGTTTAGAAAGTATTTTTTATTTAAAAAAATAAAATAAAAAAATTGGCTGGTAAAATTTTCATATTTTACACTTTTTTTTTATTGAATCAAAGAAATTTTTAGCAAGCATTTTTCTTTGAAAGGGGAAAAAAAGTGGCTGGTAAAATTGGGGAAAAAAAATATAATTTTCACATTTTGCATCTTTTTATTGAAACAATCAAATACACGTTTAGCAAGCAAATTTTTTTTTATTTAAAAATGTTTACTACAAGAACTACACGTGGAATTATATCATGTATATTTGAGTGGCAACTACTATTGCTGTAACTGTACAATATTGTACCAAAAAGAAAAAACCCACAAACAAAATAGGAAAAAAAAAAGAATGTACCTCTGTAATGTACACAATTGTATATACAAAGTACATCTGAACACAGGTTTCTCTGGTAACAGATATCTGAATGGACAACTATAAATATATCTGACAAGACGATTCATTTTACAGTCTTGCATCAACTGGACAGGAATTACATTTTAACAATAGTTATGATTACAAAAAAGAGAAAGAAAATCACCCTCACTTAATTTGTTCACAAACATACAATGCAATTTCAAGTGTATAATGATTGATTTCAAATTTACTCAATGAAAGACAACATTTTGTGTGTAAACAGAGGCCTCGGCCAACAGCATACTATTAACATTACACATTTAACACACATCATGAATTACCTGCTGTCATTTGCATGTAAAAGTCCCACCCACAAAACAACTCCAATAAGACAGTTTCCAGTTGCCTTTTTGAGGTATCAGGAACAACACACACAGAACACTTCCGATCATTTACACATGAACAAATGTCACCACCTGTGATGTTTTCAGAACACGACAGCACATTCAGAAAATAATGCGTTAGAAAAAAGCTCGTCCTCAAAAAACAAAACAAAAAACCTGACGTTACTTGGGGGAAAAATGCCTCGGTCATAAACATCTTGATCTGTCCATTGATATTTTCCAGGAGTCACGGTCAGCCATGCGAGACTGTTCAAGGCTTGTAATGCTTCAAAGTGAAGCAGGCTTACTTTCGCCAACCACCACAACTCATTTTCTCCAATAATAAGGCCTCGCGTAGGAAAATACAGACTTGTCCGATCCATTCTGTCGAAGGCATAATCAGGCAGACCGGTCTGTGAGAGGGACATTTAGCTAGGCAGATTGTCAGACCTTTTTGCACATTTGATCCTTTCCAAGTGTGAAAAACTGAGGAAAGCGAGCTGTTTTTACATGTGTCCCCCTTTAGTCAGTTTGAAGTCTTTCCCTTTTTGCATCGTAAAGCCATAAAACTCTAAAAAGCTGCTGTTAGGCTGCTAAGATTCAGAATATACATACTGTAAACACACATACTAATACATAGATACCATGATACAGACCCAGAGGTGATTAATAAACTATAGGGAAAATTAAATAAAATTATTTTTCTTTTATCTGTTTTTGTTTTTTATACACAGGTGATGAAGAAATAATGTGCTTGCATGACATTCCTCATTTTTAGACACTTTTTTTTCCAGTTATAATCATAATTATTAAACTTATACAAAACAACACCCTCTTTTAATGTGCCCACTGATAGATATAATAGTACAATAAAATGACATGTTAGACTGTTATAATAATTTCAGAAGTGCTTTCGACCGGTATGGAAATTAATCCGATTGTTAGGGAAGCCGTGTTCGTTCGCCATGCAAATATCTTGTCAATCCTCATGCAAAGATGTTCCTTCACCTTTGTCATGTTTAGGTGCACGTCTATGGTTGGATTCGCTAAAAGAGAAGCAGAAACTGTGCCGATGTGGATTATATGGTGATAAATGCACTGTAACTAGTGATAATTGTATGACAGATTTGTAGAATCTGTAGAAAAAGGCAAGCTATGTTGGAGGTGTCATGTGACAAGGAATTTTTTTGTTTGATTCCCTGCGATGCTGTGCCGTCTGTAACGAGTTTTTGAGAGGAAAAAAGTGTCCTCGGAAAGCATGTCCACTGCTTGTCCTCAAAGTCCCTTTCCCATAAAATCAGTCTATACAGGCCGAAAAACTCCAAAGCACTCATTTAGGATTAGAAAAGAGGGATTGCTGATGTCCATGTCTCAATCCAAACTAAAACAGTGCTGTAAAATCACTCCAATAGTTTATTAATTCCACACACACACTCGCTCGCACAATGCTCCACACACAATGCTCACTCACGCAAGCTTCCAATATCAGTTTGAGTCAGTTGTCTGCAGTTTTCTGTTAAGATCCCAAAAAAGAAAAGAAAAAAAAAGTCAGTATCAGAGGGTGCTCTTGGAATTACTAAGAAACAGATTGAAATACAGGCTGTAAAGCCTCAGACTGGACAGGACTTGTCGGTGGGCGGCGGAGGGGGTGGTGGTGGTGTTGGTGGTATGGTGGTGGTCGGGGATCCCATCGCTGGACTGCCCCCAGCCGAACTGCTTTTTGGGAACACAACAGGCTTGGGTTTGGTGGCTGGGGGTCTGTTATCTCTGAAGCTGGAGCCGGGAGCAGACAGACCTGTGGTAGACATTGACGAAAGAGGGCTCTTGGGACTGGGGCTCTTGCCGGGCCGGAAGGTGGAGGGCATGTCGCTTGCCGAACTGGCGCTGCGCTGCAGAGGATGCTGGGAGGAGTCGGCCTCGCGGAGCAGGCGGGAATGAAGCGGGCTGGAGGGTTCAGACGCCCCGCCGCTTTTTAGCTGCTCCAGAGTGTCGAGCACAACATCAGGAGCGTGTTTGACACTGCTCTGCCTCTCCAGCTCTCGCAGCTCACTCAGAGCCGTGTTCATAGTGGCCTCGATGTCCTGGGGGAAAAAGAGAAAGAGAGAAGAGGAGTAAAAGAAGAAGACAAAAACATAAAAATTGTATATATATATATATATATATATATATATATATATATATATGTGTGTGATTATTTTATATATTTGTAACAAACAACACTTACGCTGTTCTTATTTTATTATTGTTTTTAAATTAAAAATGTATTTACATGTATTATTATTTTTACATTTAAAAAAATAAAATAAATAAATTAATTTGCACCTGCCCACACTGCCAAAATAACCAAAACCTGGTTCAATGACCATGGTATCACTGTGTAATTACTGTGTGATTTCATGTAATATTCTAATTTTTTGAAATCCTGTTTTCGTGGGTTTTATGAGCTGGAAGCCCAAATTATGTACAAATAAACAACTAATTACTTGAAATCATTTAAGTTGTGGGCCCTGAATCTATAATCTATGGAAGTTTATCGTTTTGAATGGAATTATGGAAATAAATAAACTTTTCCATGATATTCTAATTTTTTGGAAAGGGTCTTTATATATATATATATATATATATATATATATATATATATATATATATATATATATATATATATATATATATATATATATATATATAAAATTTTAAAGTTATGTATTTTAATTAATTTAATTTATTGTAATGTAATATAATTTATTTTTAATGTAATGTAATATCATTTAAATAAATAAAAGACTTGAATTCACACACAACATGTTTGTGGTCTCTGCATAACTTTAAATAAATGTATCTCTTATGAAGGCCTAGTTAACTGGTTAATATATAATATTTTGTTCGCAAACAAAATATTATCTACAAAAATATTACAATTGAAAAAAAGGTACTGACCAACTAACTTTAAGTCTATTTTATGAAATGGTTTTTGACGTTTTTATTTTGGACCCTGTATGGTAGCCACAGTTTGATGGTGTTTAGTGCCATTATTTTTGTATTTCACTCGTTTTCAAAAAGACAACATCTGTAGCTTTAGTTTTAGCCAAGGTCAGTCCGTTCTGATATCTGTTGTACAGGCAGTACAACAACAAAGGATGACTTGACCGCAGGAACTCCAACTCAATTACAACCACAGTCGGGATCGATCCTGGACCTCTATCCAGCCGTGAAATTACAGCTCAAAGAAAGATAAATGGGACGCTTTAATACACAGACACTCTGGAGAGCTCAGCACTTTTTACGGAGAGGAAAATGGACTTTCAGTTTACCTGCGTGTCATTTTTATACAGTGTAAGTTTGCATGAAAGCTGACAGGGTTTGAATGTTGCTGAATTGAATGAATCACGTGCAGCAGTGAAGAACTGAATGATCCTGGGCTTGTCGTACCTGTGAGCTGTGCTCCACCTGAGCGATGACCTCCTGGTCCAGTGGTCTGTGGTTGCTGAAACTCTTGGATCGTCCTGCAGGCGTAGACTTTCGGAGCTGAGGACCTTCCACCTTAGTCTTCAGAGATGAGTGGCGAGTGATGGAGTTCAGGACGCTGTGAGCGCTGACTGGTCGCTTGTCTGTCCCTTCCTTGGCCAGTCCACCTGCAGGCATGGAGGAGGTCTTTAAACCCCCTGCTGCTCCAGATGAGCCCTCGCCAAGCCCCTCCACTGCCCGGATTGTTCTCCGGATGCTGGTTGATTCTGGGCGTTTCCTCAATCTGAGGTGGATAAAGTGTAGGCAAAATGTCAATATTATGAAAAGAATTTATTTGAATAATATGAGAAGAATTTAATTGTAATTAAGACATTTTAAGAGACTAAATATTAAATTATTTTAAATATTTATTACAAAATCTTATCTTAAAAAGGGTCTTATATCCCTTTTTAATATATTTAATTAATATTTCTAACCATTATATATATATATATAAATAAATGTAAGTGCTGTCAAACGATTAAAAAAAATCAATAATTAAATCACAGATTTTTCTGTAATTAATCGTGATTAATCGCACCTAACATTAAAGTTTTTTATATATTTTTATATTGTAATATTTCACATTTAATCTCCAGATTCAGGTAGAAACAACAAACAGCCAGTAGCCTATATTTTAATATTGGTATCTTTTTTTGAAAGTCTCTATTAAATTGATCTTTTTCTAAATTTTAGCCATTAATTATAGCCATTCAGCATCAAAGTATAACTGAAAGCTATATATTTATTAGGATTTAAAAAATAACAACTTTTCATTTAAGTGAACTTAAAACAATCTTCACATAAACCCATTATAATAAATGTCACATTTACCTATGCCTTTCAATATATCAGGGCTCATTTTTTTCTACTGGCCCAGTCAGACCAGTTTAGATTTTTACTTGCCCTGTCAAAATGCACAAAAAGTTATTAATGTTTTTGTTTTTGACCCATGTAACCTTGTAAACAGTGCTTTAAGTAGGTCTAACAGGTAGTTAAATATACAGAAATTGAATAAAGTTATCAAACCCTTCAAAGTCTTCACTGAATAAATTATAAATTAAATATAGATTAATCATTATTAAAGCTACAAAAGTTATTCTCTTTTTCTTTTGTTCTTTGATTATCCTTAATGACATCCTCTGACACTTTAAGATTTCCACACATCCCATTTTCTCACAACACTTTACGGTCCTTTAAGACTTATTTTTAATTCATTTAAGACTGTGCTTGCAAGAATACTTGACAAAATGGGCATTTTTGCATAATTTTGTGCAATTTTGTCTGTTCAAGTACAGACACACGCCAACACTGTGTTCTCTATTGTGTCTTATCACGCTTTAATGGTTTAAAAGCATTTGCATGAATAAGAGCGTGATCATTTAATGTAATGATAGCCAAATGCTGCATTGATTGCGCTAAATATTTTTAAAATGAAAATAATTATTTGCATGCGTTAACACGTTCATTTTGACAGCTCTAATATATAAATATACATTTTGACAGACCTAATATATATATAATATAAATGTTTTCATTTTAGTTTCACCATTTTTATCAACTTACTTGTTGAGGTTAGCTAGGTATATATCAGCCACATGACCTCCAATGGGTGAACTGGCACTGGCTCTGGCGGACACCTTCTCTTCCACAGAATCATGGGATGCCTCTAGGTCAGCTTTGGGACTTCCTCTGCCTGCATATCCATCCGGCCTATTACACGAAATCACAGACACCTCTAGAATTAACACACTATAGGTGGTCTTATTATTAGTTAAGATCATAGATGAATAACTTCTACTAGCTCTCTAACTCATTAGAAAAGCAGTTCTGACCAATATCATTAGTTAAAATCAATGAACCGGACAGCTTACATGTCCTGCACTACTATGTACTGGTGTGGAATGAGTCCCTCTGCGCCGTTGTGGCGACCCTCCCACCAGTCCTCAGATGCACGGTGGTACAGCAGCAAAGACGCCCCCTTCTTAAAGGAAAGCTCGCGGTTGGTGCGTCCAGAGTAGTCGAAACGTGCGATAACCTCGATGTGGTCAGACTCTGAAACGTTCAAGGACCCTGACTTTACTATTTAGAGACATGAGAGACAGAGAAAGACAGGAAGGGGAGAGAGCGAGAGGGAAGAGAGAGCATGGGAAGGTTATTGCATGGGAAGCCAGGCAAGTTAGAGCACACTCATCAAAACGCCTTTGGAGCTGCAGAGGGGGAGCACAGACAGAGGAGTGTGACATAGGAGCAGACTTTTGGTGCAGTGTCTTTTGGAAGATTTGTGTGCATGTTAGTATGGTCGTCTAGGCTCACCATCATCGCTGTTGTGGATTTCAGAGGTGGCATCAGGTGCAGGTTCATCCACTAGGGGGGGCTCAATGTGTGGATTATCACTGTAGAATTGACAGCAAGAAAGATGAATCAGTGGAAACCTCCATTACAGACTTCAGAGCATTAGAAATGACAACACAAACGTTTTTACATTCAATTTACATTCAATACATACTCGCATATACACTAACAAGTTAAAAGTTTGGAGACACCTGACTAAATTTATGTTTCTCATTATCTTAAAGACCTTGTGATGCACAGGGTTCTGCTTAAATGCTTGAAATTTGTTTGTGGATAAATATAAATTGTGTGAAGGTGTGAATTTCCATTTTAAGCGAAATCATTTTGCAAATAAATAAAAGATAAACAAACAAAATTACCATTCAAAAGTTTAAATGTTTTTGAAAGACATCTCTTATGCTCACCAAGGCTGCATTTATTTGATCAAAAGAGACATTTTACTATTATTATCAATGATTATCATTGGTGGAAATTTTTATGCATTGTTTTTTATTTAAAATAGAAACATTCTGTAACATTATAAGTGCATTTACTGTCACGTTTGATCAATTTAACCCATAAGAACCCGCTGTGACGTGGGTGTCACAAACACTGGTGATTATCTGGAAAGGTCTTTTTAAAGCATTATCCCTCACTTTCAACCCAGGAAGTCCCTAAGTGACATTTAAGGAACATCCAGGTTCAGTCATGTGACAATGTGTGCATTTTTGTTGCCATGGTAACATTTCCAAAATGGTGGCCTGTCTGGTGTGCACATGTTGCAGTGTCAGCAATTTTTAAAAGCGCTTGTTTTTGTTACTAAAGGTATGTTTCAACCCATACAACAATTCTAATGTTTTAATAACATATCCTAGATTACACTTGACCTGATTTTAAAACATGTCTTGTACAAATTGATATAAAACAAGTTATGAAAATGTTGTGGTGACATATGCGTCACATCGGGCTTTTAACCGTAAAACAGTAGGTGGAATTTTGATGTGACGTATATGTCACATTTAGAAAAATGGTAATGAGCTGCTCAGATAATTTAGCTGATTCAATTATTTTAGTGTTATATATATTCTGCTGCTCAATTCAAAGCATATTTTAAACAAAAAAATGTCAAATTAATAACATTGTTAATGAAATGTATTCTGAAAATATTTTGCATACCTGTAACTAAAACCGGTATGCAATATATGGTATAAAACAGGTATAACATGTGTTGATATCATATGTTGGTACTATTTTAAGGTTATTTTATCTTTTTTGTAGTGAGAATAACATGAATAGATTCAGGAAACATCTTGATGTTCAGAATGTACTGAATATTATCCAGGGAGATGACAGTGAGTATAAGGGATTCGGATGAAGACATTGATGACCCTGATTACACTCCTGCCAAGATAGACATGGAGGATGATGAATCAAGCGGGTCTGATTCAGATAGCGGATCAAGTGATTTAGATTTAGAAGCTGCACAACCAAACATAAACTCTGGGAAGCAAAATACAACCAGCCAGGGTAAAAAAACATTTTCTTGGAGAAAGAAATATTTTGAGACCCCTGAGTGCACATTCAAAGGGCCGAGCGTCACACCTCCAGACAATCTTCAAACGCCCCTGGAGTATTTCAGAAAGTGTATAACATCAGAAAGCAGTGTGCAAAAATCTGGAACTCAAAAGAATGCTAACACCACTGTTAAAGAAATGGAAATACTGATTGGTATCTATCTGCGCATGGGTCTGCATCAAATGCCAGGAAATCGTGCATACTGGGAAAATGACACAAGGTGTCCCATGGTGGCTGACAACATGTCACGCAACCATTTTCAGACCCTGCTAGCATGCCTACATTTCACTGACAACAATGATTTGTCAAATCGGCAAGCAGGGGATAAGTGTTGGAAGATCCGTTCATGGCTTGATATGTTTCGCAAACAATGCCTGGCTATCACCCCGGAGGAGCACAACTCTATTGATGAGCAAATGGTGCCCTTCAGAGGGACACACAGCCCAATAAGGCAGTATGTGAAGGGCAAACCCCACCCTTGGGGGTTAAAAATTTGGGCCCGCTGCTCCTCCTCTGGAATCTTATGTGATTTTGCGGTCTATCAAGGTGGCACTGGGAAAAAAACACCACTTGGCACAGGAGGTGACGTTGTGGTTGTGGTTGAGCTGTGTGAAAGTCTCCCATCAAATCAAAACTACAAAGTTTTTGCAGACAATTTTTTTTCCTCTCCAGCACTGATTGTCGAGCTTCTTTCGCAACAGATCTACTTTTTAGGAACACTCCGTTGCAATCGTTTGGCTGGTTGTCAGCTTGAAGATGAGAAAAGTCTGGATCTGTTGAAACCATGGTGGAGAAGGAGGAAAGGATGGTCATTGTCAGGTGGTATGACAACAAAGCTGTTACCCTGATCTCCTCCTACTGCGCAGTTGAGCCTCAAGATAAAGCTCGACGCTGGAGCAAATCAGACAAAGCTTTTGTGGAGGTCAACAGGCCACACATTGTGAAGGAGTACAACAAATTCATGGGGGGAATAGACCTCCTTGATGCATGTGTTGCAAGGTACAAATACCACATGAGATCACGTCGGTGGTACATCCACCTGTTCTGGCAAACCATCATGTTGGGCCTTGTTAATGCATGGTTGATCTACCGCCGTGACTGCAAACAACTTGGTGTCCAAAAGCCATTGAAGCAGAGGAGCTTCCAGGCAGAGGTTGCCACTAGCCTAATTCTTGTGCAAGCACAAAGAGGTCGGCCAACAATTCACCACACGTCTTCACCACCACCACCACGACCCAAGAGAGTTCGTGTTGGAGTACCAGATGATGTTCGCACTGACCAGGTTGCACACTGGCCTGCGAAATGTGACACGCGTGGCCGTTGCAAATTCTGCAAAGTCCTTGCAACCACCACTGTCTGTGAGAAATGTGATGTGCGTCTTTGCTTCACTGAAGACAGAAATTGCTTCAAAAACTTCCATCTGCCCTAAATTGCCAAAAATTCTTAAAATGAGAAAGGTGATAACAATGGTTTGATCAGAGTGAACAAGTTTTTTTTTTTTTTTTTTTTTACTGAGCATTGTATTGTTTGTTTGTTTACAGTTTTATTGCACAATACATTTTTGCAATGTTATTGCACTACATGCATGTTCAACATGTTTACCTCCAGTGTGAGGTAGTTATTTATTTTTATTCAGTTTGCACATTTAGGAGTTGTGAAAAAATAATCTAAAAATGTATTTCTGGTTAAACCTTATACCTGAAAAGGTATAATTTTGATATGTTACAAAAGTTTTGTTGTAAAATTGAATGGTCACAGTTATGTGGTTTTGAAATATGTGGCAAAGCAAATAAAATGCAAAAACTGTATTACTTCTAAAAAAGTTTTTTTTTATTTATCTTCCCAGAAAAGTTATAATTTTGAAAATGTTGTGGAAAAGAAAATAAACAGAAAAAAAACTGACTAAATGTATTTTTTCAAATGAGAAATAAAATCCCAATGTGACATATATGTAACATTACAAATTTATCATAAACGCCCAATGTCACATATATGTAACATTACAGATCTTTCACAAGGAGTGGTTGTATTTAAAAAACAACTGCAGAAACATGTTTTAAGTGGTCCATTTAGTCTGTTTTATATGCCCCATAATTTTCCTATAAGGGGAAATTGGTCCGGGTTCTTATGGGTTAATGCATCTTTGCTGAATAAAAGTATTTATTTCTTTAAAAAAAAAAACATTGACTCCAAACTTCTGAACAATTGTATGAATAAATAAATATAAAAAATGCACCAAAATACCAGGTTTTGCCACCAACAACACAAGAATGGAAGCATTTTTTTTTTTTTAAAGTGATAAGCTTGTTTATAATTTTTATAATACTATTCTTAATATGCATGGTTATAGGTTTAGTTGCGTTTTATTATTTTCATTTAACATGCAAATGATGACCAAAACCTAACGACCCAATCATGACCCCTTTTTGGGTCACAACACACCAGTTTTGTGTAAATTTTTTACTGCATAATTCCCATATATTTCATAGTTTTGACAACTTATTCAAAAATGAGGAAAATAGTAATGATCTAGAATGAGTAGGTGTGTTCAAACGTTTCACTTCTAATAATTATTAATACTGGAATGAGAGGGAAAGCGCAGAAGCACAAAATATATTCCCGAAATTAATGTGGATATTTCTGAGAACCAGTTATGCCTTCAGGTCTCTCTACGTCTCTCTTCATTCCTGAAACAGTGTGTTCATGCTTCTTTGAAGCAAAACAGGAAGCAGAACACAGATACGAGGATCAAAGCTGGACCTTCCTGTGGCCTCTTGCCTCCAAACTGAACCGGCCCTCACTCAACTCCTGTGGGGAATCTAATGAGACCAGAAAACACTGTACAAACGCACAGGAAAATGGCTCGTTTCCAAGGTCATGCAGGCTTCAATGCTGATAACAACACTGCTATGCCATTCACAGGCCAAGAAACCCTCTAATACCCTACTATTAATTTAGTATAAAACCCATCTGATCTCCCATTGAGCACTCAAGCAAAAACACTGACTAATTTACTGTCATCAATGTACCAATAAAAGCTGCTCTCTCGTATCATGCGTTGGAGGAAATTCAAGCTAGTGTAGTATTCAAGTGTAGTACTCTACCCAGCTGGAATATATCTCACTAAGACCATCCCACTTTATTACATACAGTTGGCAAGCATGAAGTCTGGGCTGATGAAAAGCTTAGTTTCATTAGAGAGCAGCTTTAGACAGAAGGAACTTAAGGGTAATGACTGTATAATGCTAATCTTTGTCTGGTGTGTGTAGGGTGACATTGTCAGGCAGGTTTGGCAAAGCACATGTTCCATCAGTGTTTCAGTGATTCTTTAAAATGACGGATTGGTCTCACTGAGCAGTCCGTTGCTGAAGAAGACCCTGTGATCCTCCTGTCACTCCATCTGAGAGAGTGTGTGTAAGCTTTGATCTGGGCTCTTAAGGTAAAATGATCCTCGTGGCTTCTTCCCCCTTGAGCAGATGAGTTTGTGTTCAGGGAGGTCAGAAGCTGCTCTGATTCTTAATGTCTTCCCCAGAGACGCTGCATGTCTCATTCTGCTCTCAGCATCAGTCTCAGACAAAACTTTGACACTTATTTTTACTTTTGCATGTGTAAGGACGGTGATGATCACGGTGCAAAAGACAAGTGAATTTCTCTGTCAAAAACGTTATTTTTTCATCAGACAGTTAAAGCACAATTCATTTTTTCATATGATTTAAATTGTATTTTTTTTACAATAAAGCAAGATATCAGGCTCTCATACAATGAAATGATGAATACATGCAAAAACAAGACAGAACCAACTATGTAGTCAATGCATGCTTTTTCCTTTGAGTTTTTCTATGCATTTTCTTTTATTGCATAGAAAAATAAACCTGTAGCTGTAGTTTACCCCTTTTTTGGCAAATACTTTTGTCAGATAAATACCTTAGTTTAGTGTTTTGTTCTTCCCTCATGTTTAAAATATTTAAAAATATAAAATATTTTCTTCATATTTTGATGGTTTAATTGAACTTGTAGAGTCAATGAAAAGAAATATCCCATGAACAGAATACACATAAATGTGTGTGTATATGTATGCATGTGTGTCAATGTGTGTGTGTATATATATATATATATATATATATATATATATATATATACACACACACACACATTGACCCTTCTGGATAAATATATATAACAAAATCTTAAATAAATAAATATTTGCGTCTGTGCTGAATTTTATTTGTTTCACAATACAGAAATGAGAATTTGGGAGGAAAATGTCCTTAATTTTCATGAAAAAAAATATCACTTTGTGTATTAAAATAGTGAAATATTGATTTTTCTTCTAATTTTGGGGTGTAATATGAGACATTCCTTTCTGATATTCACCCAAAAGTTCAGTTAAATAATGCACCCTAACTGGCAAAATAAAACAAATGTTTGCTTTTACATTACACTGCTCGATAAAATAATTTTCACATGAATCTCAAATTCAGATGCAAGGCTATACAGATGAAGATGAAGTTAAAATACAGAATGAACAGTAATTCATATCAGGTCAGGAACTGAGTTTGCAACGTGTTAACTACAGTATGTTGTCAACGTGTCCCGACTTCACGTGACTTAAAGCCTCAGGAAACTGAAACAAGACTCTGACTAAACCCTGAGCTGAAAACGCATCATCTCACCAGCTCTAAGTCTTAATTACACCGCCCATGCAATCCAAACTATCACACACATGAGAACCA
Organism: Abramis brama; assembly: GCF_963993115.1. NCBI lineage: Eukaryota > Metazoa > Chordata > Actinopteri > Cypriniformes > Leuciscidae > Abramis > Abramis brama. Next base: position 13,931,694 of record NC_139985.1, on the reverse strand, counting down.
CATGAAAGGAGCCACGTCTTTATGCCTGCATCTCACAAACAAACCTGATCTGGATATGTTGCTTTCTTTTCATGGTGACACAGCAATCTGAAGTCATTTCCTCTTTGACATCCAAAACAGTTATTAAAAAGCTACAGGAGGCATTTCATTAGTGCTTGGCCTTGAGCAGGGAGGATAACCTCGTTTTTCATTTAAAATCAGACTTTTCATGATGATGCTTTACAAGTCTGGCTGCTTTCCACAGTTCTGGTTGCCTTCATTGTCATCTTTTGGGAGTCTAGATCGTGTGCAGACATTTCTGGGGGTCAGAAATCTATCCGTGTCTTCAACCATTGAACTGACGGTTTAAATGAGCATAAAATATGTAGGATGCAAACTTTAAAAAGTTACTGGCTCCCTGTAGGGCTCTGTTGGTCTTTATAATGTCTATTTATCTTGATAATGTTCAATCCATCATTTCAGACCTGTCCTGCATTAAATCAAGCTCATCTGATCAACTCATTTCTGGTTTTGCGGTTCGGCTGAGCAGCTGCTCCAATAAAATGTGGGGCCAAAATTCGCTGCCAATGAATTTTGCCAAGATTATATGCTTCATTTTCATCCTTATTTCTTCTTTGTAACCGAATTCACTCGCATTGATTTTGGACTCACCAGTATTCCTCAGTGGCTCCTCCATGGTCATAAATGGGCCCCTCCAGCTCACGAGGCCCTGGAAAGATGCTCTCGTGATGGATAATAATGGTTTTGATGAGCTCGTTTACATGTGCCTGGCAGGAGACTTGGTCATGGCCCTCTGGCACAGACATGAGTGTGGGGCCGAAGCAGATAGCCAGGTTGTAGGGGTCCATCATGTTATCGTCACTATACTGGGACAGACTAGTTAAAAGAGAGAGAAACATAAAAAAGAATTAACCAAAATATAGGAATGTTAATTGTTAATTCATTTGTTTTAACTAAATATTTACTTGAATTTTGAGTTCATATTTTAATAACAACACCACAAACATAAAAAATAAAACAACAAAAATATTTTATATCCTTTTAGTAAGTGTTTTTTTTTTTATTTTAGTAAAAAAAAATATAAATAATAATTAGCTTTCCATCCCCAGGGGTTTGTGAACCCCATTTTGGGAAAGCCTGACTTAACGTATGTCACTATTTGCTAAGAAAAGCCTGTATTTTTGCAATTATTTTTGCATTTTTCGAATGCTGTGTCAAGTTTCAAAGTAATTTTCAAACTTTAAAAAGACAATCTTGTTATGTCTGTGTTTTTAATGAACCTAAAATTACGTTAGATGAGGGATACTGCTCAAAAATGTTAAGATGGTACTTGCATTGTTCCAAAGGTTAGAAAATTTCATAATAATTTAATAAATAATATAATTTAATTAATAAAATGTATTTATTAGTTAAATAATTACAAATAAATAAATGCATTGAATACAATTGAGAATAGATACATTAAATGCATTTCTTTATTACAATTGAATAATTAAAAAAATACAGTTGAGATTTGATGGTTTGAAGTATACCAAATATCAAAAACTTTAAACAAAATATTAGTCATACTATCCATAAACATGTTAAACTGATCCCTGATTATATGACCATTCTCATGGAGAGACCGGCTCTGCTGGACTAATGTGAAAAACAGACTGAGTTCCAGATTAGACTCTATCTACACTTCCTTACGACAGCTCATTTATCATGAGCCTAAGCCAGCTTCCTCCCATTTATGTGTGTCTGTGAGACTGCTCTGAATTGTAACACTCTTTTAACTGTCCGCCTTCTTACTTAATAGGATGTCCATTTAATTACTGAAAACTCAGATGTGTCCACAAAGTGGGGATAGGTATCGTTATTTGTATGTGTGTTTGGGTCGAGGGGGGGTTGGGATAAAAGCAGTAGGGTCACATAAACATCCACATGGAGAGGCTCCAAGCCAAATTTATGAGCACTGTCCTTTCCAGACAGTTACAACTGCACAAGCGTCTCCAATTACCCTGCCTTGTCCTGCAAACGTCTATACCATCCCACTTGATGTGTTTTTGTGAGTGTATACCATGCATACCTTTGGACGATGCACACCATTTGGCTGTAACGCAGGCCAGAGCGCATTAGAGAGAGCAGCAGTTCTTTAGAGACCTATTCTGGCACCTCCACTGACTTTTATGGTGGAGGAAAGATCTATCGGCCATAGTGCAAACAGAGAAGCCATTCACTGAGGGCTACAGACATCCAGCATGGGAGCACTAATAGGGGCTTGATGGCGACACCATACCTCAACATACACTCGCTTCCCCCTTCTGGCTGTGATACGAGGGCTGGAAAGGGTTCAGATGCTTTAAGAAAATCAGACACGCCTGCGTGCATAACAGCGGTCTGGAGTAGAAGCTAAGATCGTGTTGTGGTCTGGAGGGTCTTTCAAAAGGACCACAGGGTGGAAAAGAGTGTAAGAATGAGAGGCAGAGATATGGAGGGACGGTTCCAAGAGGCTTGAGTGCTGTAGCCCTCAGCTGAGGTTGGGTATGGGCAAATTTTCTCTTTTTGGGAAGAGAATATTTACATTTGTAGTAAAAAGGTCTAGTAAAATGGTAAGTTTAGATTGCATATGAGCTCTTTGTACGTTGAGGTAAAGTTAGCTGTAATACATCACTGGAAAATGGCACTGGGTTAAAGGAAACGTTCCAAAATAATTCTGTCATCATTTACTCACCCTCATGTTGTCCCAAACCGCTAATTTTATTTTTATTCTTTTATTCACTGAAAAGCTCATATCTTCAGGGATGCAAACTAATCAGGGGTAAAAAAAAGGGGGCATGCAATCCCCTAAATCCCCCTAAAATGTGGATTTCCAGTTGATTTTTAGAAGGAGGATAAAGGGAAAAACGTACTCTTGACTCTCTCTCTATATATCCAGCATTCATTTTCATTATATGGAAAAGAGCATCTGGGCAGTAAGAAAGTTTGTTTTCCTGGCTGTAAGAAAGTCATACGGGGTTGAAAGGACATGAGTGGGAGTTAATGATTGTCATAGCCCTTGTCTTGAGTTGAAATCACAGACAACCAAAAGAACAAAATGACTTTAGGGGAAACATGCAGAAAGAGCTTTGATCTGTGGAACTCACTGGTTGAGGAAAGCAAACAGGTATCTCATGATAAGCAGGGTGTTGCTGGGTATTGACAGCAGGACTTTGTGGATGTGGACAGCTCTGTCCTGGAGGTTCTCCATGGCTGGAAAAAACAACATGAACAAGACATGAGTTCATTTAGGACAAAAGCTCCTCCATTGTCTAATCTGGTAAGTCTGGTCTGCGGTACGCACGTGTACTGTGGGTGTAGGAAATAAAGCGGACACTCACAGACACAGGACATTAGGTCATGGAAGACTTCCTTAGGAAAGAGGGCGTTATCCAGGCCTCTGAAGTAGAGCTTTAACACTCCAGCGATGGAGTCCATATCGTGATCATTCTGGTCCCCAGCCAGCGGATCCTCACCTGGGACACAATGATGGAGAAGACAGTGACCCATTAAATAATACAAGTTTGATTTGAAATAGACAAACGAAGGCTCAGCATGTGACAGTCCGGATAGACTCACCTCTTTCAAAGGCGTTCTTAATGTCATTGACTTCCACCTGGGAGCCAGACACCCTGAATATCCCCTCGTGATGGAGACCTGTACAGACACAGACATGACGTTATGGACACATAATAGACAGGAAGTCCTTTGTTGGTTTACTCAACCTGACGTGGTTGTTCTTCATAGTAGACACTGATATAATCTTAAAATTGAAGCTGACCCTACAGCACAATGGCAAGAAAAAAAAAAGTGTTGAGTTGAGTTTGCTGTCTGAATTGAACTTGATTGGATAAAAAAATAAAAAAATATTAATATATAGTAATTAGTTATTTTAATTAGAAAAAGTAAATAGTAATTATAAATTATTACAAATCAATGATTATTATAAATAAATAATTATAAATCATTTCTATTGTGTTTTAAAATAATAAAACACATCATGACAAAAGTAGCCCGATTCACAAACTAATGACTCTTATGAGCCAGTTTTTTTTAAATGAATCACTTTAAGAGACGCAAGTTATTGTTTATGATGAGTTACTACTGAATAAGTCAACATGGTTACTGAAGTATCCGACTAATTTGTGTATATGACAACTTAGACACTTAAAGACACACATTCCAAAAAGACAGGATTACCACAACATTTGACCAATGAATATCCATAAGATTTTCCAGTCATTCAAAGATTGTTTTTAAAATACCATTTTATAAAATCAAAAGTAATTTCTAACCAGTTAAATATTTTAAGCAGACCATAACCAGAAAAATGTATATTCACTAGAGACTTTTCCATGGATTTATTCACTTCAATTACTTTTCCAGGTCTGCAAATCAGTTTTAAAATTCCCTTGATATTTCCATGACATTGGGAACACTGGTAATAAATAGTATAAGATTTTTTTATTATATATATATATATATCTTAAAAAATAACATTATCTTGTTTAGTTTTAATTAGGACGAAATAACAATGAATCCTCTGATGCCAAAAAAAGAAGAAGAAAAAAAAAACACTGGATAGTGTGAAAGGAATGGAAGAGGTATATACTGAAAATAAATGAAGTGGAGCAGAACACTTTGTTTATTTCATCAGGTAAAGTCCAGAGAGTGACACAGCAATAGTGCTTTTGGCAAGAAAAGGAGAGAGAGAGAGAGAGAGAGAGAGAGAAAGAGAGAGAGAGAGAGAGAGAGAGAGAGAGAGAGAGAGAGAGAGAGAGAGAGAGAGAGAGAGAGAGAGAGAGAGAGCACACCGTGTCGACTGATGAAGCGAATACAACTCTCCACCATCAGGGGAATGATTTGGCTGGACTCCTAAGAGAAGGAAAGAAGAAAAAAAAATAGAAAGTAAGATATGAGAGAGAAAATATTCAGGTCTGTTCAGATGATTCTGGGGGAAGGGTGGATGGGGGGGGACCTTTCTGAACAAGGGTCTCTGTTCCTCGGCACAGGACTCAAATAATAATAATATTTGCAAAAGGAGGCAAGCATCAAACAGAATTTAGAAGGGATGAATAAGCAGCACAGTTTGAGCCATGGGGGAATGGGGCAACGGTTGCTAGGAGACAGCTTCTCGCCACAGCTTCCTTTTGTTTATTTGGGTGAACAGGAAACGGCTAAGCGAAGCGGAATTTGGGCCACGTCTGGCCTGAACTACTCCTCGGAGATCATGCTCATATACTTGCTTACATGAATATAAAGCATTGCAGGGCTTTTTTGTATTAATTTTTAACTATAAATCTTATGTTTATCAAATCATTTGACTTCTAACCACAGAATATCGCTCTTATATCATTATCCTTCACTAGAGGGCGACATGGACATTAGGTTGGTCAAATGAGGGGATGCAGTGGGTCCTTTTGTTCGTTCACCCATACTGTAAGGTGGTAAACTCCTGTAGGGTTTAAGTGGTAGGACCTGTATGCTAAATTTATCACACTGGCCTGGTTTACAAATTTATCCCACTGCCACGAGCACAATGATTGCGGGGTGGCACAGGCATATTACTGTTATATTACTTATCTTAAAGACATGCATTAAACAAAATGTACACATTTACAGCAAAATATCACATGGAAGTGTATACATAATTATACAGATACACATCTAAGTAAGTAGGGTTAGGAATGTTTTGTCTCGCACAGTATATGCATTTCAATAACAATAATTATTATTAATTAATTACAAAAAAAAAAGAATGATTATGAATTTTTGTGGATAAATCCAGCATTGTTTGAATAAGAATCACAATGCATCAGTTAATCCATTGATGATAAATACCTGTTTCCGCAGAGTGGAGTTCCTCCGTCCGCTGATGGACACGAGAAAGCAGGGGAGAGAGAGAGAGAGAGAGAGAGAAGTTCTGTCATTACGATGGATCATTTTCCCTCAAACTGCTCTAATTTTCCTCTGCATTCACTTCATAACCTGCCTGTGGCCATTAGACCAGTAGAAATTACCCTCCTGAGAAAGATCCTATTTTAATACACTGGATTTAAACAAACACACACAGTCAGGTTTTCATTAGTTTTTGTTGTGAAAGCACTTGTTTTGTGTCTATTCTGTGAACTCTTGTTTAAAGGTCCGTTCCCATTTCCGTACTCCATTATAACTGGAGAGTAAATCACCTTGCCCTGGCCTCAATAAATAAATCAGCAGATGTGAATAAAAGATGATTATGTCTAGACAAGATATTCATCTATAAATGGCCTTGAAACATCTGCATGCGTGCTAAATCATTTCTTGTGCGTAAATGGTTTACGTCTTGTTTGTGGGTTTCCCACAGCACTCACCTGGCGAGGCAGTAGTCGGTCTTCTGACCTGAAGGTAGAGATTAAAAAAAAGGAAAAGAGAGAGGAAAACCATTAGAAGGAGGCTGAATGTGTGAGGAAGAGGCCACAGCTGGAAATGGTTTCCTATGGGAATAAAAAACTCATCCCGCTTCTTGTCTGTGCTGTAACAGAGGAACTTCCTGTGGGACGTGACCCTATATCCACATATTCCCTTCCAAACACATTCAGCGGCATCACAGCGTGCTATTTTCCACATGTAGTTTGACTCAGCAAATGACAAACGTGCAAAAGACATCAATGAGCTAATCTTCTAAACCACTTTGTTTCCCTCAATCTGTGCTAGAACACTGGGGATGCACACACTGTACCCACACCATTTCACACCGAAGGCCGGATTTGAAAAAATGAGTAAGACAGCCTGTGAATAACTAAGGTGTTTTAAATTTAATCAACAAATTCAATAAACGATTACATTACTTGAAATCTTTCAGTGGAGGACGATCCTGGTGCTCTGAAGAAAACGCGAGTGGTGTTTGTCAATGCAAAACTCATTGCTATAATGCTGGAGTCGATTATCAATAATGATTAATATCGTATATATTGAATTATACTTGCTATTTCCTACAAAATGTTCCATTTAGTTTAAATTTGCATCTAATGCTTATTAAAAAACACATTTAATCTAATAACACTGTTAAATGTTATATTTAGAAAATCTTAAAATGAATATTTTTTTCATATTGTACATTATAATGTCGAGCACCAAATCAGCATATTAGGATGATCTCTGAAGGATCATGTGACACTGAAGACTGGAGTAATGGCTGCTGAAAATAGAAAACGGTTATTTTAAATTGTAATAAAATTGTTTCACTATATTATGATTTTTCTGTATTTCAGCTTTGGTAAGCATAAGAGAAATTAAAAAACACCAACAACAACAACAACAACAAAAAACTTACTGACCCCAAACTTTTGAACAGCAGTGCTATTTATCAGGCCAAAATGTTAATATCAGCACTGGAATTAATAGAACTGTGCAAGTTCCAATTGGGGGAGAAAGTTCATATATTTATAATAATAATGTACAAAATTATTACTTCATATCAAAATGATTAAATCATCTTTCCGACTGCACTAGTCTCAGCTAGCGCTGGTTATTCCTCGATAGAGTAATCAACACCATTACTCTCTCCATCATGCATAATTATCGCTTCGTTATCATCAGTGCCATTAGTCTGATTCTCTCAGTTTCATTTCCTGTTCACTGGCTGTCCTAACTGACTGGCTGACAGTTCTGTTCAATCTGGAGGAATGAACGTGGGAGGTACATCAGAGTGAAAAACACTCCAGGAAATCCCCGCTGTGCTCTTCTCTCTTCAGATTTATTTTCTCGGCCTTGTAGCATGGCACATGACCTTTGACCTCCACCATCAAGGCCTGCCAATAAGCAAGTGGATAAGATCATGCTATGGCCCAGAGGACAGTACTGGGCAGCACTGGCCTGTTAAAGCTTCAGGCTCTCATGAGACTGATGACATCTGTACCATTCTCAAGCTAACACACACACACATGGTCAGCTCAGTACCCTCTCTGCCTGACACTGCAACATCCCACACATGTGTATTACCCTATCCTGCCCATCATTTTTTATTATTTTTTTATTTAGTGCTACAGTATTAGTCCAAGAGCCCATTATTCACTCAAATGATTCATTTAAAAAACGTACTCATTCAATAACGAAACACAATGACTTTCTTTATGAGTGAGTCAGTTGAATCATTCACTTAACTGATTTATTCAAAAACACTGCTTTACTTCGGTATAAAAAAGTGACTAGGTATGTTTACATGCACTAATTTTCATCCAATCCAATTTCAGATTCTGAAAGTTCTTTTTATATGACCCCTAAACCTTTCAATATGATTCACATATTCACATATGATTCACGCAGTCGCTGCATTCAGAACCACCGTGATAATCCCACCAAAGCTACATAGAGTATAATTGTCGTTTTTTCCTTGATTTTTTCCTTGATGACGTAAAAAGATAACTGACATGTGACGCGTCAGAAGAGCTATTTTAGCACGTAAAAAAATGTATGTAGAGATATGCATTGCGGCACTGTGCATATGCCCAAGGTATTTCGGACTAAGAAAATAGTTGGATTCAGGCATTTACATGCTTGTTTATTTTTCAGGTCTACACCATCCAATCCTATTGAAAATTCAATCTCAGCCAGATCGATTGAGGTGTTTACATGAAATATTTTCAGTCTGATTGAGTCATCAACCTGATCACTAACTGATTATTTGATTGCATGCAAACATAGCTACTGTATTTATAAATGAGTCACACTGAATCATTTTCACAACCAGTTCTTCAAAATACTGATTCATTAAGGAACAAAACAACACAAAACAACACTACTTCTCAAAGTGTTGCTTTGAGAAGTACAATGGATGATTCTCCTTTGACTTCATTTTGAACTATTCACAGCAAAAAGCAACTGATACTGTCTAAAATGCAAGTTACTCAATATCAATGTTTTGCTTATTGAACTGCTGTATAAAAGCAATATTACACCCACAAGATTTTATGACTAGTTTTTTCCAATCGAATCCCCCAAAACACATGCACACATCACTCGAGAAAGATTACTCACTTTCTCCCAGAGTCTTTTGGATCAGTTCATGTTTAGCCTGTAGTTTGGTGATGAGGTTCCTGCCCTCCAGAAACTCCTTCAGTTTCTGAAACAGTAAATATAAAACATATAAACTCGAGCACAACTGCAAGATCATCTCAACACTTATGAACAAACACTGTTGAGAAATTTCATTTGTATAGCTATTAAGTGAGCAGTACAATCAATCATCCTTCCTTTTCTCGACTTTCTGGCAAAGAATCCTTCCTCCACCCATTTCAATTTGCTGTGTAGTGTTGAGACTATACATCTTGTTGGCGTAAACATTAATTTCATATCCACTGGAGCACAGGGAGACACTGGATCTATGTGCTCTAATAGCTTATGGCTCTTTGGGGGCGAGAACCCTGACCTGATGGAAACCTGACAGCGGAGAGACAGATAGAGGGTTCAGGAGACTGATGGAGAGAAACCTGAACTGCGGAGCGAATGGGTGGGTGGACAGATGCTTACAATTTCATCATTCATATATCACAGCCATACCAGCATAACAGTCATGCAGACGCAGGAAGGATAGCCAAGATCCATGCACTAGTGCTTTTGGCAGAGAAATAGACAAACTGAATGTATATAGGGAATTAAAGAGAAAGAGCGGAGATGTGTAGGGGAGGAAAACATCAGGTTATGACCTGATGAAGGGGATGTGCTAAAACAGCTTGCACAACATCAAGTGACAAAACCAAACCTCTGCTTGCTAATCTTGTGCCTTCATTGATCATATTGATAATATTCATTGATTTTCATATTAGACCAGAGTGAATGGAAAATCATATTCTTACTATCCTCTTGTTCTGAATTTTGTTTAGAATTTTTCAAAGCAGGTTTATTTCAGAAAAAACTATTTATGTATAGACACAAACAATCATTTTTGTTCATTTATATACTGTATATACATACACAGTTTGATTGAAAAATATAATAAAATAAATAATAATATTATAAAACCCCCAAAAATCTAGAATATAAAATAAAATAATTTAATAATAATATTATTTATTATAATATTTTTTTTTCGTATTAAATGTTTATTTTAGGGGTTTTGAATTAGATGTTTGAAACTATCATTCAAAAATTATTATACAAGAAACAAGAATTAATTTAGTATTTATTTATTTTAATTTTTTTAAATCTTAAAATCTCATAGTTACTGAGACACATTCATGTTGACAACGTGTTACCCCAGTCTTCCCTATAAACTCGCCCCGAGGTGTTTTTTGTGGCTCCCAGGGCATTGCTATGTGACTGAAACAGCATTCTGGGTATTTTGTAAAAAGAAGAAATACCTCTGTAATGTTATTTGTGGAGAATTTCAATGCAACATTGTTTCTTGTTTCTACAAACAAGGACAGATCAATGAAGAGCATTCATCTGCACCAGTCTCCTCTAATTGCTGTCTTCTTAATCAAAGGCTTCTTAAAAGACTCTGATAGAGAAGAAAGGACATTAAGCTGTATCTCAAACATTCAATTACTTATCTTTCCTCTCATCACCCTTCCTTTCCCATTTCTCTTTTCTCCTTCTATGCTCCCGCAACAGATTTCCCACCGTTCAATCCACCATACCCTTTCTTCAACTGTGTGACCTCATATTTAACTGGTTTCTCTCCCTCTCCATCTCCATCTCATTTACCGTGAAGTAGAACTGTTCTGTCTCCTGCTGGTTGGCTCGTCTCTTGGCTAGGCTGGGTTTGCTCATGAAAGACTCGGACACAGTGGACTTGACTGACTCCATTGAGTTACTGTGGTGAAAACAGTCAGTCACATCAAAGTCCTCAATGGTCACCATGTCCTGGATGGTCTGTAGAGTGGCCTCCATCGTCTTCTTCACCTATTTCAAACAGAATATGTGAGCGAAACAGCAATTTCTCCAACTGTAATCAAGATATCAAGACATTTCATTTCCTACACAATAGTGCTCTGCATTAAATCCTTTTTGATTGGTATTTTTGATTTATTTTTCATTAAAAATATCAAAAAATCCTTTAAACGAGTAATATGTACTTGAGGAGCAAAATTTCATAAGATATTGAGACGTTTTACCCCACTGGCTTTTTGTATTATTTATGAGCATAAACCTCACTACATTTTGGCAGATTAATATTTTAAAATAAGAAAAAAGAAATTTGAAATAAGACTAATAAACTAAAATAATACAATTTTAAGTAAATTTGTTGTACTCTCATAAATATGTTTAATGGAAGACAATTCCAAAATGCTGATTAGGTAAATTATATTTTCCAGTGCGAGAGAAACTAACGTTCGGTGTTTGGCTTCTTAAATATCACAAAAGTCTGTGTACAGACAGTATAGAAATCTGTGGAATAAAGAGTAAAGATGTGTATATGTGTACACAACTCTTGAAGAGATGATTGCAATTTAATCTCAATGAGTACAAATGTATAGGCCTTGTAAGTTTGCATACGTTATGTATGTAGGCATGTGTTTTTCAGTGCCTATATTTTAGTGACAGTATGTATATGAGTATGTTTCTTGTATTTATTTGGTCATATGTACATCACCTCTTCATTCTCTATCTTAAGTGTGGACAGGCGGGACAGTAGCTGCTGGCATCTCTGGATCAGCTCAACCTGCACAGGCTGCTGGGCACACATATGTCCCACCTGACGGAGAAAGAGAGAAGAAAGAGCTTGAGAAACACAGAATGATGAGGAACTGAAGCAAAACCATCTCCAGCAGTGATCATACAACTAATGTCCTCATGTGCTCCGAAGAACAGATTGACCCGAGCAAGCCTCTATCTGCCGCTCTCGCTCGCTCTCTTTCATGATCTCTGTCTTTTCACCCCTAACAGCTGGGGAACATCTTGCTTACTTCGGTCCACCCTCTCCCTAAGGGTTGAACACAAGACAGGGTGCTTGTGCACTGGGGAAAACCAGCTGCTCTGTTTATCACACACATACAAACATCCAGGACCCTGATGCAAGGTCAGCTAAAAACAAAAAAACAGCACCTTAAAGCTCAACACAGCAGTTGTTGAATCAACTGTTGATTGATTTAATAAGGAAAAATCTAGTCCAATTAAAAACGTTAACTTTTAGGAGAGCTGTAAAGTAGTGTACTACATGTAGTGTGTAATTTTTTTCAATGTTAAGATTCCTCCTCTTATCCCAGTTTAATATTCACACTGTGTTCACCCAACCCTAACAAGCCTAATGACAATATATAATAATACAGGGCTAAAGCAACAGAGGTCTCTCAGCAGGCATGTCTGTCACTGTGCAACACTTGATTCAGAAATGCTTCATTTCTCTAGAAGTGTCTGGGTTTGTCTGGACATGCAAGACAGTCTTGCAAGAGTCTCATGTAACAGAAGGACACATCCTCTCAGAGAGACAACGCTGATCGTTGTAGCATGTATTAACAAGTGATATTTAGTAGAGCTGATCATCAAGATTTATGATACAGTATATTGGAGCAAAAGCATTTGGCAACAGTAAAGCTGCACTCACTTGCTTAAGCATGTCTGTGTGTCATTGTTTACACACAGTGCGACTCTGCTGTTGGTATATTGCTTGGGGCATGAAAATAATTACCACCTCTGCATATTCCATTACTCCATTTCACCAGTGTCATGTCTTAAGCAATAATAAATCACACCAACTGACCATATCACCCATGTGAGACTGGAAATCGAAGCGCATCGGAGGGCAAAAGACGTTGTTGTAGGTCTCCATGAGCCTTTGTTTGTCTGCGTTGGCCTCTAGGTTCTCTACAGCATTTTCGATGGTCTCCAGACCACTGTGCTTGGAAGTCTCAACGTTAAACTCAGCCGAGAGGTAGGTACGCAGTGCACGACTCAGGCTGGCATGGTAGCCTAGGTCACAGCACTGAGAGAGGGGAAGAAAAAAAAGGGCATTTGGTTGGTATTTCAAGCTGCAAATGGAAAGGCAGTTAAATCAAGAGTAAAGCACAACATTTATGCATTTGGCAAAGACTTTCATCCAAAGCAACATAAAGTACATTCAAGTACTAAAAAATAAAAAAATATAAAATAAAAAAATATGAATATTATTACAATTATTAAAGGAGCTGTATGTAAGAAATGTATTTCAATTAATCATAAAATGGCCCTGATATGTCACTAGACATTAAGAAATCATGTTCATTTCAAATACTTATATCACTGACAACAGTAGTACGGCCAGGATATTGTCATTTAAAAAGTGAAGTTGCAGCCCTCAACTGATGTTGATGTTGTCATCTTGTGTTTTGGCCTGAAGCCCCACCCTCCACCTATCTACCAATCACGAAGTCAGTAGTGTTTCGGCATCCGGGTTGCCAGCTCTGCTCTAGTTACCACAGCTGCAGCTCCTTGTAGCAGCCTACCTTCCTGCTGGATCCTGCAGCATATCTGGCAACCTCGAGTCAGGGGGGAGGGGGAGGGGATACACCGCTCTACAAGTAATTTGAAAGTGATTGCAGTACCAGTTTTGGCCACAATCTTACATACAGCTCCTTTAATAATAATAATAATAATAATAGTCTGACCTGAAAAGTCCCTCTGAGTAAAAAAAACACTTTTGTTAATTAACCAGTACATGGTTACAACTTCCACGCTCTGATTGCTTCAAGTGAAAGACCGCTCAGACTAAATCCATCATCCTCACACAGAAAAGAGGACGTCGTGTTGTGTGGGCCCCTGTGTGCCGCAATTGAGGGTAATATGAGGAGGAGATTTCACCACTTTCAGGGTGCCTTGATAGGAGTCTGATGCTGATATGGTGGGACAAGTGGGCCCTCTTGCGGTGCTCACACAAGGGGCTGCTATAGGTCTACTTTCAGGGTCACACTCGAAGAAAGAAGCCCGATGTGGCAGCACACTGTCAGAGGGAATTACTACATTGTGGGACACTCTATCCATGGGCTTATTCAGGGCACTACATTTAAACGTCCTTTCAGCCAGGGTTGCACAGGTCATAAAAAAGTACCAGGGTAAAAAAAAGTGTGCCGGTTGGCTCTCACATGATTGGAAGCATAATTCCTGATGCTTTACTGCATTTGACATTATCACATTGACATGTTTCATTCTGTAATTTTTCTATACATCAAATTCAGATGGGTTGTTAGTTATTGTAAAGTTATTCGCACTTTCTGAATTGTGTAATTTGATTACTTAATAATTGAATTAAATGTTTTTGCAAAAATGAAAAGACACTTATAAAAGCATTGACTTTAATGCAATCATTTCTTGTGCATTCTGATGCAGTCAAAGAAAAAGAAAATTTGTGTGACTGCTCTAGTTTCATTTCATCATCTGCTCCAAGCTTGTTCATTTATAATATTTTTCAGGTATTTGTTTAGCATAAGTTTTTAATTACCCCTTACAAACTAGTTCAAACAGTGTTGTTACTGTTCACGAAAATTTAAAATTATTATTTATTAAAAATTGTCGTCAGTAACTGAAATAAAGCTTAAATAAATTAAAATATAAATATTAGATGGACAACCTTAAACTAAAAAAAAAACCTCAAATGAAAATTAGAAATGTTGTCTTGGCAACTAACTGAAATAAGTTTAAAGGGATAGTTCACCCAAAAATGAAGAAATGAGAAACTCATACAGGCTTGGTACAACATGAGGGTGAGTAAATGACGACAGAATTTTCATTTTTGGGTGAACTATCCCTTTAAGTTGAAGTACTAAAATGACAAAAGCACATAACAAAATTACTACATTTAAAATGAAAAGTGAAAATGTAAAAAAGCTCATTCAAAATATTAATAAAAACTAGAATAGCACATAAATAATGCTAAAATTTAGCTCAAAATTTGTTTTTTTGTATGCAGTACATTTCTTTATAACAATACACAATAATAACTTAAAGATTTACAAACTGGCTAAAGTGAAGGCTATATTGAAGCTATGGTGATGAGACAAGGGTGGACTTACATCTATGAGGTCAGACAGATCATGGATGTAGTATTTGAAGACGCAGTTGTTGGTGGCCTCCAGAGCAAGAAGGTACTCATTCCTGGCCTTGATGGCTTTCAGCTTGTTCTCAGTGTATTTTGCTTGCCGCTGAGAATAAAAGGTAAAAACAGGAGGATGAGACAACAACAGAAAGGGACAGATTAATTGTGATTGCAGGCTGTTAAGCTCCAAAACAAGCACCATAAAGTACCAAAATCATCATAAAACTAGTTAGAAATTTTGGCCACCAAAGCTTAAGTAATTTTTCACTGACAGTTGTATGTCAATACTTATAAACATCATTGGTTCGCTACTGTTGCGAAACCAAACATCACAAAGTCAAACCAGTATCA
Source organism: Abramis brama (assembly GCF_963993115.1). Taxonomy (NCBI): domain Eukaryota; kingdom Metazoa; phylum Chordata; class Actinopteri; order Cypriniformes; family Leuciscidae; genus Abramis; species Abramis brama. Next base: position 13,916,333 of record NC_139985.1, on the reverse strand, counting down.
TGAATATGGGGAAAACATCCATTTAAAAAAATTTGTGTAAAAAATAAAATCATATGCGGTTTGGAACAGCAAGATTGTAGGTAAATAATGACAGACCTCTTATTTTTGAGTGTACAAAACCTTTAAAGCTAAAATAAAACATAAGATCATGATGGATGGCACCTTGTTTAGCTTCTACTAGCTCTCCCTGAATATGGAAATGTTAGAGCAGCCACCACAAACTACACTACATTTCCATCTGTAAATGCTACTGGGATGACCACAGGCTCTCTACAGTGGGACACACATAGAGGAGCTGCTGTTGGTCTTGTGGAAACAGAGGTGGCCCAGGAACAACCCAGCGATGATCCCATCATTCATTCTGTAAGCTGGTGGTACTGGACAGAGATGGTAACCAGAGGACTCCAGAAGAACAAAGACATGGATTGACAACAATATCTGTCCCAGACATGCTAATGCTTGACCCCTGACCGCATGTCATCTCATTACATCATCAAATGACATTCTACAACACAGTGTATACAGTCATGGTGGAGCCATTTATTTTGATGAATTAAGCTGCCGTTTAGTGCTAAGGATTACCATATCGAATTGGAAATTTCTGGAATTTGCAGCCTGGAATCTCAGAAATACGAGATTACAAAATCACTACATCATCCTTCAAACCAATTAAGCCTGGTCTTACCCTAAAAATGTTTATTTTGTGATAATGATTGTGCGTTATACTGTGTGTTGCACTGCTACTTACAAAATAAATATGTAAATGGGCATGAAAACATCATTTCTGGTCACTGATTTAATTAATTTATTAAAATTATTTAATTTTATTATATTTCACTGACCTGAAAAGACCACTGTTGATCACATATTTTATCTGACTGCAGAATGCTGTGATTGATCATTCAAAATCATGTATTTCATAAGCATAGTATTATTAAGCCATGACAAGCATGGATTACATATCTGATGCGTGTTATACATTGGATAAACCACTGTCAACAGGTCATTAAAGCTGTCCAGGATCAGGTTTAGGACCCTCAACACCATCTGGCAGTGGTTTCAGCTCCTTTCAGCCCCTCTCTCTCAACTCCCACTCCATCACCTTTCCCATTTCTCTGAAATCCCCCTCCATCTGTTCATTCTTCTTCTGCCCACGTTCACCTTTCCTCCACATTCTCTGCTTAAACTGTCCAAGACACTCTGATATCTCCTTTCATTAACCCCTTCTCATTTGAATTCTCTGATCTCGCTGCTCACCTTCTCCTTCATCTTCTCAATCTTCTTGACGGAGCTGCGGCGCACATGTTTCTCCTCGATCTTGATGCTGGTGAGGGAGTCGGGTGAGCGCGGGGTCTGCCTGTCCTCGTGTCGGACGTTGCGGCTCATCTGCTTCTCTTCTTGCTTCTCTGCATCCTTCAGCTTGCTCTCGGCGTTGATGCTGTCCATGTTGTACATGTGATAGGTCTTCATCACCTGTGCAGCGAGGAAGACGAAATGTACATTAAATGTGCATAAAGTTGTAGCATAGACGCAGGGCAAATGCATCATGCTTAGTGATGTATCCCAGCCTACATTTCATGGTGGGGCCAATTTGGAGTTTGAGGTATGGGCTAATTCACATGTCGGTATGGGCCCATGGACAAATCCATTCAGGGCCCATACCTCAAGTTAATTTTGTTCCTACATTGAACATACCATGAAATGTAGGCTGGGATGTAGGTTTAAAAGTGATTAGTTGGATTTTGCCGATAAATATGATGGTAAAATAAGTATAAATATTTGTCAGACTGCTTTTGCATTTGTGTCGTGGTGGTTTGTTTAAATAAGGATCCTTACAGGTGGTTATGCTCATGAAGGCAGCTTAAAAGGATAGATTACAGACAAGAATCAGATTGAAATAGGAAGACATCTAAACTGATGACCTCTCAGCTTTAACAGCACAGCACATAGTTATTCACAACACAACCGACTCAAATAAATTGCTACGAGGAAAACACAGAGCATAGATTTATTAAAGTAGGTGGACTGCAAACCATGCAGCACTTTGAAGGGGTCATATACAAATACAAATAAATGACTATTTATTCATATTTTATTAAATAAAATAAAAAACATAACAAATTGAAGATAAAATTATATGACCCCTATAATGAACAGTTAACATGCAAGTCCAAAGTGAGACTGAAAGATTCTTGGCTCTATCATCTGTTGCAAGGATTGAAAGATGCCACCAAGCTTGATAGCTAGTATTCAGCAGATGCTAAATTTAGGAATGGGATTGAAGGGAGGATCTCATTCCAAACTTCTCCTTTGAGAGGAATGTCAAAGAGTGACGCCATTCTTGTGCTTGCAATCGAACACTCTGCCAAGACCGGAGAGATGATACCAAGCCATCACTCCTCCTTCTAAAAGAGAGAAAGTTAATGGACTCCATTTCCCTACATTTTCACTGGCTTTCATGAGGGTGTCAGTCTTCATGATGGGCATAATAAATTTAGTAAGCTCTTTGCAGTGTCATCATTAATAGGAAACACTTACAAGAGGAATTTGGCAAACATAGATGTGGGCGGGTCTCAATGGCTTGCTCTTGTAAAGTGCAAAAAAGCATCAGGCTCTTTTCCCATTCTTGAAGGAATAGTTCACCCAAAAATGTTCCACAGAGGAAAGAAAGTCATACGAGTTTGGAAAGACACGAGGGTGAGTAAATTATGACATAATTGAATTTTTGGGTGAACTACTGAACTAGCCACTGTTGAAAAAAAGTGAAGAAACCCATTTCATCATGTTTTTCACTATTTTCAGCCCTATAAGGTTCCTCTTAGGTCCAAAAGGCTGAGATAATCATCATCAGCTTTTCCATTCATTCCTCCCTTTCTTCATATAAAGCACAGATGTCACTAAAAATGGTGCCAGGTTTATTTTCATCATCCTTAACTCTTTAATTAAAGGATCTGCTGACTTTTTATGGAGTATTGAAATGGGTTACAGTCATTTCCCAGGAGACCATGTGTGGATTTGTATGGGGGGGAATCCAGTCGCCATTCAAAGTAAGCCAATATCACGGGTTCTCCTCCTACCACATTTGAGCTCAGAACACCCCACCCTAAAAACCCCAAACTACTCCTTCCTCCCCCACAAAAATAAGGAATACAGAAATATGTGCAAAGGGCATTTCTAATTTAATTTCTTCTCTCAGTAAAAATAAAACCCTGAAATCATTAGGATTATTTAGCTGTGCCGCTAATTAAAGACATCCATGTGTGGAACCCCCATGCAACACTGCACTTTGCATCAGAAAGCAGCCCTGATGCACTCGTCTATAACATTTCTTCAAAATCAACTGAATCTTCCCATGCACATCTGCTAATTTCAGCTCTGCCAGTGAACATGGGTCTCTTTGGTGGTACGGATACTGTAAACGCTAAGTCTATAAAACAGTAATTTACTGCCACAGAGGGTTAAAACAAAGGTTAACTGCCATGAAAGTTTTTTTTTTTTTTTTTGTGCTAGAATGTAAACACTTAAAGTTCATTATAAACTTTTTATTATTATATGATATAAATAATTAAGTGGTAACTAATTAAGACTAATTATACAAGTTTACTATTTGATGGTTGAGGAGTATAAAACATACAGCATAGCTAGTATATCATAAAATCTTCAAGGATTACAGTCAGTTAAGGCTGCTTTAGAGTCTCAGGTAGGCTGCAAGCAGTCAACCCACGTGCCAGCAGATTACTCATTGCTGGCTGACACACTATAATTACTATCATTCACTACTTGTTCATGTCCTTCTGTCTTACTAATGAATTACAGTGACTATCTGGAAAAACATTATTTTGTTCACATGCACACAAACATCCATTTCAAGGCATTAAAACATTAAGAGGCGATTCAATTGTTCCTTCTAGGCCCCTTCAAAAACTACAAATTGGACACAACAACCACACACAGGGGGTACACAGTGACTAAAAGCTATCAAAATGTTTTCAACAAGAAGAAAAAGTAACTATAGCCAACCCCTTGCCTCAAAAACACTGATTGGAATAAAACCACAAGAGACCAAAATAAGCACTCGACTGAAGCAGAGACTTAATGCCTCATAACTGCAGCAGGCTGATAGAAACAACCAGAGATATTGAGAGAGAGAGAGACAAGGAGGACATAATGTACCAACACTCCGTTTGAAGTTTGAGGTAGAAAGTGATGCAAACAGAAAATGGAACATGGTAATGCTACAGAAAGATGATCGCCTCAGACTGAAATTACGCTCAACTAAGCTCTGTTTGTATCTTACCGTGTACAACTCGTTGAGGACCTTCATCAAATCCTCCTGCAGCTGGAGGCCCACCTCTTTACTCTGTAAGAGAAGAAAAAAACCTTAGTAAAAGACAAATAGAGGGAGATAATGGTGCAGATCATGATTAACAGTAGTGCCCTGTTCTCTATTACAACTGGCTATCCTTCTTGGGCCTTGAGCCTCGAGGCTGTCACTGTTAGACGGACCGATGAGACGCCTATCTGCCCTCTCAGTAATGGAGGTCAGCACCAGCTTACCCCAAACACATATAGTTCAATACAGTCCTGCCCAACCCGTCAGATTATACAGGACCACTGCACACAGGGCCAGATTAATCTTATGGGCAAATGGGAACATCCAAAGCCTCTTTTTCTAGTTTGTATTTGTATTTTATTTATTTATAAGGACAGCGCACATTGATCAACATTACTGTAAATGTGCCAGTATTAGCCTACTGGCTAATTTTCAACTGCAGTCCTTCGGCAAGATGTTTAGAAACCTTTAAAATTATAAAATATACTGTAAACAAAAAGTACCTCAAGACAAGATAAAACAACAAATAAAACAGAACAATTCTCACAACATAAAACCACACGAAACATCCAGAAACATTAAAACATCAGTACAATTGCCTGGCAACAGGCAGAGAACTTGGGAGATATTAGCAGCAGGTTAAATAGTAATATTACAAATGAAATGTGCAATGCACTTTTTATTTAAAAATGTTCACATGTTTGACTTTTCAAAAGCCAGGCCTTAAGACTTCGTGTGAAGGTATAATAGTTGTTACCTATTCTTATTTCAATTGGTATGGTGTTCCATAATTGAGAAGCTCTTACAGAAAAACATGATTGGCTGAAGGAGCTAGACCTAAAAGGGATTACACAATCTCCTCTTAGAGCTGATCTTGTAGTTCTGTTGGTAACATTTGTCTGCTTAATAAAAGTACCAAGTGGTGGGGGAGCTTTACCATTTAAAATCTTAAACACCAGACAGATGTCACTGTATTTCATTAAATTTTCCCAACTAAGAATTTCATATTTTCCCAAAATATTACAGTGGTGGTAGGTTTTTGGTTTTCTATATAACACTTTGTGAGTCTGCTTGTACAAAGAAAGAATAGGCTTCGGTGTTGTAATTCTTGCTTGAGTCCAACTTGTCATACAATATGTTAAGTGGGGGATGATCATAGCATTCATATATAATTTTGCTTTTGTGGTTGTTAGGCAGTTTCTTATATACCTAAAGTTGGCCAAATTGTATTTAGTTACTTGCATTACTTTCTTCACTTAGGAACACTTAGGTTTTTTGAAGGACAGGGTGGAGTCAAGGATAATGCCTAGATATTTAACTTGAGAGACTACTTGGAGGACCTCTCCAGACACATATACTTCCGGATCATAGTCAGTTGTAGAGTGTGTTTTTGTAAAAAACATGCAAACAGTCTTCTTAACATTAAGAAACAGGTGTGAATCATTTAGCCATTTGTTTACATTAATCATTGCTGCACTGAGTTTAGAAGCTGCTTGTTCTTTGGTTCTTACATGGACATATATCACAGTATCATCTGCATACATTTGCACTTCACACCCTGTGCAGATCGACAGTCGATATCACGTTTTAATTGTAATTACATCATATTATGGATTTAAAATGGGTTGCAAACACCAATGTACATTGTCTTTAAAAGTTGTAATCATTTACTCATTTTTGTCCATACAATGAAAGTCAGTGGGGTCCAATGTCATGTCGAATCCCATTGACTTTTATTTTATGGATGAAACCATTCTTCAAAATATTATCTTTTGTATTCCACAGAAGAATTAAAGTCACATAGGTTTCGTAACAACATGAGTATGAGTAAATGATTCTTTTATTTTTGGGTGAACTATCCCTGTAAGTTAGAAGTGTCACTACTTACAGCTAAATGTTATACGGCTGTTAAGTGGCATTTAATTTCAGTTACATGTCAATCAATTTACATTAATCGTGAATTTGGTGAGACTTTCTCTCAGAGACTGTAGAATAAAGAGGCCTGGTAAACTCTGTGTGAGATGGAAATGGTGGTTTGCCGTTCTGGTGGTTGCTGTGTCTTATAAGAGGAAGTAAGGAAACGAAGGCACAGCATGACATGAAAATGAAGTGCTTGCAAGTTCAAGTCCAAACTTCAATCGCTGTGGGCTGATAACTCGAAAGCCGGCCAAGAAGATGTCTAGCATTTGAGGGCTTTTACTCAGTTACTCCTTCCCTTTTCCCTACATTGACAATTTTGTGGGATTTTCCTGTTTTTGAAGGTCTGAACGAGGGTTCATGGGTGTTTTTGGACAGATGTCAATCAGCCCTTGAGGATGAGAAGTGGTGGAAATGATGGAAGAGAAAGGAAATATGTGACTGAAAGGAGATGAAGTGTGTGCATAGTCATAAAAGACAGAAGGGGGAAGTAAAGGGTGAAAATGATTTGAGAAAGTATTCACAAACAGTCAATCTGTCATTTTTCACAAACAGTGATTGTGCAGTCACACAGCTCCTTCCTGTTGATGAACAGACTGGAGTTCATTTTAACCCTTTGAAAACTGAGATGGATGATGAGTAGGCTGTGGGGAGGCGTCCCGCAGGAGATCCCCTTTGGGTAGTCATTTATAATGAAGGTCTGATGTGTTGTATTTGGAGGCAGTGGACTGAGTAATGCGAATGCACAGGAACACCCAGATTCAGAGCAGTGAATGAAGTGACTGTCTGGAGATGCTCACCGCACCTCTCTAAGCATCTTTGAAGTCTATCAAACATAAAATAATGAATAATGATCATAATAAAAATAAAATATACAACCTCTCTAAGCATATTTGAAGTTTATCAAACATAAAATAATGAATAATGATCATAATTTTTTTATTTATTTATATATATATATATATATATATATATATATATATATATATATATATATATATATATATATATATATATATATATATATATATATATATTTTATATATAATTAGTCATATATACTATAATATATAATATAATATAATTTATGTAATATAATATTAACTTTATCTTATTATTGTGTTTTTATTATTACTATAACTATTTTATTCTTTTATTTTATTTGTGGTAAAAGATGCCATTTAAAAAAAAAAGAAGCACTTTATTGTATTAAGGTATAAAAAGAGCAAATGATAAATCTAGATTTTTTTTGCCATGTGATGGCCCATGAATAAAGCACATTTTGTTTAAAAGTTTGGGACAATATTTCATTGCCTTAGAACAAAAAAGTTCATCTATTCGTCGATGGGGATCGAAGACATCGGGAGAAAAAACGTTTTGCTAATCTTTTCTTAATATATTCACAAGTACACATAATTAGCAACCATAATCTCAATGGGCAAACACACACAGACATACAAGCGGGTATCCGATTTATTCATAAACTCCAAAACAACACTCAAGTCCACTCAAGCCGTTGATGGCTGGTGTAATAATTAGGTGTAATAACATAATTGGAAACAAACTCCAGTGAACAGACCTAAAAATAACTCCAAACAAACATTAAAATTCTTTATTTATGAGAATGTTGTCCCATTACATTTTCCTATCATGTGTAAGTGTTTAAACTGAAGGTGTGGGAGATAGTTCAGAAGCATATGGTCTCCCCAGTTGACGTCTATAAGCTCATTTGTTCTTACAGACCTGCTGGGGGAAACACATGCATTGGGATTGCTGGCTCCTGTCTGCCCTGTTGGCTGTCAGATGACTAGTCAAACATCCCGTGACACATGCCTATTCAGATCAGTTTAATAAGGAGCATTTGATGGATTTATTCAGTCTGCTCTTTCTATTAGGATTGTTGGGTCTAGGGCTAGGCTATACTCCTCTTCATTTTTCCTTACTCTCTCTTGCTCCGTTGCTCTCAGACACACATAACACTTCCCCTCTAAGCAGCATAACACCGCTGTGGTGAAATGGATCTTCAGGAGTGCGGTCGGACCAGGCAGAGCTGCCTTCCTCCATCTGCTCGGAGACACACTCCAAAGACAACACACAAAAAGAACCCAAAAAATGGGAGTAAACTATTGATTTTCCATGAAGAGCTCTATAAATCTATTGGGCAACAGGGGAGAGACTCTGGGACGGGAGGACATGGATTTATGAGCCTTAATGACAGGATGCACTTGTTAAATGAAAAAGATCACACATCTGTCCGTAAGCCTGGCAGGAGATTGGTTTTGGTTCTGCACAAATCTGTCACAGAAACATCAATTCGGGGTGTTTGTGAGGGGATTGGTTTACTGGCACTCGACATCAGTCACAAGTCAAACGATTGTTCCTATTAACAGCGCCTAGTCTACAGAAACGCCAATATTCCACAGTTCAGTGACTTTTCCTAATAAAGAAAAATAACTCAACTTTCATGCACAAAGACAATATATTCACAAAGTAAATGAGAACATATGAAATTAGGGGAAAAAAAATGATTGTCAGTAGATATGTTTTTAATAAATACATATATGCATGTGTATTTTTGTCATAGTTTCTTTAGCAGTGCAATTTGTAATGGCAACACTAGTGGCACTAAATGAGTTTCCAAAGAACTTTACCAAACACTTCCATGCACCAGTATTAAAATTCTAGCTGATACAGATAAGCCATTAATTATTTTCATGTTATGGTCGATAACAAATGGATGGTCAATATTAGAATTAATTATTTTCATGTTATGGTCGATAACCAATGGATGGTCAATATTAGAATTCTACACACATTGTCTAAAAAATTAATTAAAATTAAAACATTAAAAATTAAAGTCAAGTATTTTAAATGTTACAAGTGAATATGGATGGATGGATGGATTTTTAATGTCTAATATTACCATTATGGTACCGATATATTGTGGATCTCCATTATTTGCCACCACATATCACATTATATTATCAGAGCTAAAAGTAGTCAAACCAAATTGAGCTATGTTTCTGATCAGGCATTGAGGAAGAGGACAGGATTCATCCAAAACTTCACTGCCATACTTCTCTTTCTACACTTCTCAGAGTGTTTTCCTTTATTGTGTGTCTGCTCTTGTGGTTCAATAAAGTCGTAAACCTCCTCCGGACACGGCTCCCTTGACAGCATTTGCATTTAGAGTGCAGAATTTCTCCAGCATGTCACAGAGCTTTTAAGACAGGTGGGAAGTGTGCAGCACTAGGACGTAGGGTAAGTCCAATCGCACTTCAGCGATTCCCAGGAAGCCTCCAGAGAGAGGCCGGCTGGGAGCGTTCAATTAAAGACCTGTTATTCCTGCAGCATGGAGGGCCGGGTGAGCTAAACTACAGGAGAGAGAGAGAGATGAGATGAATTTTGATAGGGAGGCTCATCTCTCTCTCATGGGAACTGAGAGACAGCGGGGGAGAAAGAAGTGCTGATTGGGGTCTGAGAGACTCTTGCCGCAAGTTATATTGGGGGGAAAATTATTTTTAAAAAATGAATCAAGTCTTTTCTCCCTCTTGATTTGAAATTTTTAGAAAGGCTTAGAGCACAAATTTGTATTGAACCTTAAATCACACATAGTTGAGACCAAGAGGTCTTATCAAATGGACATCATTCAAAATTAGCTTCTCAACCCCTTCTGATAAAGTACCAAAATTCCCTGCTCAACTGATGGGCTGATAGGACATCTCTAAACTATGCTTGTTTTAAGGAGATTACCTGTGGAGGTTACCTCATCTTCTCACTAAACAAAGCTAGATTTGACCATAAACGACTCTGTGAAACGGATTCACCAGGACAACCAATGGAGACAGGAAATGTGTGGATCAGAAAGCATCTCTTTCACAGCTCTGGGTCTAGATAGTGAACATTCTTGCCTGTCTAACCAGTCTAGACAAGCCAAGAAGAATGAGACACCATGCTCTCTCACATCTATCAACTTCCCCTGACTGACAGGATACAGAATTTTAGCTTGAGATTTTAGACTATAATCATCTCGATATCCGTTTTAAGGAGCAGATCATCACATAAGAATCCACAGAAAATGGTTATGAACCATATGGTTCTAAAGCCCTAATATAAATATCAATAAATATAAAATACATTCATACAACTGTTTGATGAATAAAAATGTTGCATGTAATACAGCATCTGTTATCTCTTCTCGAAGCTAGCATTAAATGCTCATGCTAATTATACTATTGATCAGCATTACCAAACATGGACATTTTCCACTAGAAACAAGCATTGATGTATTATTTTAATTTAATACTGTGAAGCTGCTTTGATACAATCTGTATTGTGAAAAGCGCTATATAAATAAACTTGACTTGACTTGACTAATTATGCACCCATTAATCCCACTTAGTGCACTCTTTTTAAAGGAGTCTTTTTATTGATTGTACTGAAAGAGAAATAAAAAATGAAGCATCAAGCTCAGTGACCAATACAGTGGCTTTAATAGAGGAATCGACTGTTCTGTAAAGAAAAATGTCACCTTTTTGAAGAGGCGTCCTGAGTCCTCGCTGATCTGGGCGAAGCGTGGGATGATGTTGTTGAGGTATAGATCACTGAGAGTGGCGTGGTCTCGACTCTCTCTCTTCACCTGAGTCAAGAGAAGGTTCCAGCAGTTGACTGGAGACAAGACATTCTGCTCTTTCCTGCAAAGAAAAAAAAAACATATTTATTATCATTCATCACAGAGGAGAGAGAGCAGCAGGATCAGCTGAGACAAGCTGTTATTAAATAAATAAAAATACATTTGATAAGGTGATTTATTATGTAGTAGTTGCAAATATTTTCTCCGACAACAATTCAATTATGACACATAATCAAACGGCATCAAAGAAACCATAATTTAAACATAACCAAATGATTCAGGCAAATAAGATTCAAAATGTTTAATAAAATAACTAAATACTTAATTTTTTAAATAATCAAGGCATGTCTTCCACACATTTTAATATTAAAATGACGACTTCTGTAAACATTGAGTAATGATGATAATGAAAAGCTGAATCGGTTTTAAATCAAAAACTGAAATGGTTTGATGCATCGTAAAAAAAAAAAAAGAATAAAAAAAAAGGAAAATAATCAAACTTAGAAACAAAAGTTTTGCTCCAATTGTTTAAATGAGAGACACTATTAAAATATCTATTGAAACAGCAGGAAACTGGAAACTTAATTGCCAAAAAATAAAAATCATATATACTGCTCATTTGCATAAAGTTGCACTTGGGTCATTCAAACTGCCAAATGATTTTGAAAATGAATAACTACAGGTCACTTTGTTGCTGGTCACAGCCCTTGAGACTTACACATCATCATTACAGATATATCTGGTCAAAAACCCCTGTGAACGTTCTCTAATCAGGAATGTGCCCTTGATGTTAAAGGTTACTCTAACACATGCAGTCCTGCTATGGTTAAGAAGGGTACATATGCGTATAGATCTGTCCTGATAAACCTGTTTGCCATCTGTGTGGAGGTAGCTCGTGGACTAATACACCAAAGGATGTCATGTCAAAGAGGAATTCTGCTAAGCCCTGCGTTACTCCAGGCATATGCTGGAGGGATGGACCCAGCGCTCTGTTCATGCCAGAGGAGACAGCTGATGCTGATTGTCCCGTAGAAGCCCATGAGGTGGGGCCCGTTCCCTGCTGCCAAAATGCCTCTGAATGGGTGGGGCAAAACCTGCAGTTTCTTCAGACCAGACAGTATGAAGAGAGAGATGAAACGAGAAAGACTGCATCTAAAGAGCTCGCAGAAAGCATCCGGATGGCTGTTAATGTTTTACAGACTGTCTGTTTACAAAGGAACAGCTAACACATGACCTTGGTCCTGCTGTTAACTCGAGCGCTGAGCATCTGTGACAACTAAAACGATCTAACCCCCATTCATCTGCAACTTTGTCCATCAGCATTATGCAACCGTGCAGATTTAAGGGCTAAACAACTTGTGACCTGCAAGGGCAAAAGTGTCGAGGCATTTTAGAAACACTGCATTTATAAAAACACTTCCTCGGGGTGGATTAAACAGATACTGTATAATGACACTATACTACCGTTTAAAAGTTTGAGCTCAGATTTCTTTGCTTTTTTAAAAGAAATTAAGACTTTTATTCAGCAAGGACACATTTTTAATGTTAGAAAAGATTCCTATTTTAAATAAATGCTATTCTTTTGGAATTTCTATTCATCAAAGAAACTTTGACAATAATGTTATCACAACTATTTTCATAATTGTTAATATTACGAAGTGTTCCTTGTGCACCAAATCAGAATCTTAAAATGATACTGAAGACTGGAGTAACGGCTGTTGAAAATCCAGCTTTGCTATTACAGTTTCTATATATTAAATTACAATTTAAAATAGAACAAATTAATTATAAATATATAAAAGTTGTTTTAAATTATAATAATATTCCACAATATTAGTGTATTTCTGTATTTTTGGATAATACAATACAGTCTTAGGATATGCATTCTAATAAACACAGTCTTGGTGAGCATTAGACCTCAAAAACATTACAAAATCTAACCGACCCCAAACTAACAACATGTTATTTCCAAAAGTTCAAGTCCAAAATCATGGTAATACCAAGCTTTCCAGAAAAAGAAAAAGAAATCCACTTTTGTGCACAATATGCTCAAATGCAAAAATCATATTACATACAGTACACAGCTAAGCATCATCTGAACATGTTTAACAAAATAAAAATTCATGTTCATGTCATTAACACCTACATATTCTGGGCTGAAACCAGGCACTACTGATGTCCTGAATTGGTCTGAGTCTGGGTAATAAACCTCAAGTGATGTATATGTACAGATGTATTAACACTTGTCTGACACAGTCCTCCTTGTTGAAGAACACGTTGGACTAATCATATCACTCGACGGGGAGCCTGTCTCTCTGTACAGGACATTCCCTCTGGTTTGCCTGCCGACAAGACTTCAGCCAGACACTCCTCCCACTTAGTTCAAAGAAAAGGGAAATCAGCCAGCATTCAGAACTCAGCAGGGGGTTCTGCAGGGGTACATCACAGCCTGTTCTCCAGCTCAACATCCATCAGTGTTGTGGAAAGGACTGGACACATCTCATCTCATTTCATCCATGCCTATGCAAATTGTTTGATGATGGGTTTAGAAAAAATGGTTGTCATCAGACTGCCAATGTATTTCTACAGGAGAGCTTTACATTTCAGCTTAACATTAGCTCTGTTCAAAGTTTGTTATAAATATATAGGTCTAATTACATTTTGTCATTCATCAGAAAAAAAATACATAATATATACTGAATTTATACTGAATATAAAAAATATAATATTTTCAATAAAACCTTGTAATAGTGTGTGTTTTTACTGCAAGTATCAGCTAAATTATGATCATTCATTACTCTTATTCAACATTTTCTACTTTTAAAGTGGGCGTCACAAAAACAAATGCAAACCGCTGCATAAGTCATTAGCTTAGCAACATGCTAACTTTATTGAAATACCACTGTGACCATTAATGAAGATTCTGCCCAAAATTCAGTCACTTAAAAGTTTTTTATTTTGTTGAGATGGTGCTGTAGAAGAAGGTAGCTGACTGCAAAGGGAGCAGATAGCAGTGTAGCTTTAGCTTTAGAACAGACCTACTTATTAATAAAAAGCAGTACATGGGTAACAATTTAACTAAACAATTCTAGCTCAAAACATTTAGGTGTGCACAGTGTACACCACTCTCACCATTTACTTTTCTTTTCACAAACTTTCCCAGACACCCTTTTCCCCCATCCAAACAACAGCGGTTAAGGACTGTAGCAGAAATAATTGCATTTGGATGTTTGGAGGCTACGGCTGAGGTAAAGAGTGGAATGAGATCTTGATGTTGCTCTGCCAAAAATCGCACAACATGTAGGTATAAAGCAACACTTGGGAAACGGACGAATGAAACTGGTTCGAGCATGCAGCAAAATGTGAAGCAAAAATTAAGGTCTTGCACAATAAGGGTTCAAAGAAGGTAAGTCCCTGATGGTAAACCACTGAGATGTGTGCCAAAATGTGGTGTGAACACCTCCAGTAATTGACACACGATGAACATGAGAACACAAGAATGTACAAGCAAAACAAATCCTTAAATCTCTGTAGTTCTGAAATGTGTAAAAATGAAGAATACAGAACTGAAACCAACAATCAGATGATTGTTCAATGACTGAAACCATTGACAGCCCTGAGAAACATCTTAAAATCTCCTAAACACACTAATTTACTTTTTCATATGCAAAGAAGCAAAACACATGCTTAACCACATAAGATGGAGTCCTAGGAGAAACACAATTCCTCTTGAGAAATGTACAAAAGGGATGTTGATGAGATTAGCATGGCCCCTTGGCTGATGGAAAGGGTTCTTAAATGGGCATTCAGACAAGGGAGCTCCGGGTCATTTCTGGAAGGCCATGAAAAAGCTGAGGTCACATGAGCGGAGGAATTGCCCAATTAACAGCAAGGTCATCGCAAACAGAGCCGGTCTTTCACCAAAGGAACACTTCGCAAAGCCATGAAGGACTAATTCCTAGGTGACATACACGAGGGACGTGAAATGGCAGCATGTAAAGAATTTTAAGTGATGAAGATTATGAAGGAATTCTTGACATTTGGGAGTGATGGGAATTGACTGATGATATCAGTACACAAAACAGTCCTGAATGTACGCATGGACTATTAAAGGTAGGGTATGGGATTTGCAAAACGGCCGGCAGATTTTGAAAATACACAACTCAAATGGTCCTACCTTCTTTCCTCCAACGCTGGCCCTGACTCCACCCATTACTCTCTCTCTGTCTCTCGCGGTCACGCACGCGAGGGGGATGGGGGGAGGGGGGGATGGTACGACCGTTTGATTGACGAACTTACTGTCCAATGATTCTAGGTGGTCTTGGAAATGATTAGCTGGAGTTTTTCGAGTCCTGCCCGTTCCACAGATGATTAAATTGCTTAATTTTCATTTCAGTGCTTCTAACTCAGTGGCTGTAAGTGGGTTAGGAATAGGATTTCAAGTGATTTTGAAAAAATGGACAAAAAAGAGAATCACATACCCCACCTTTAAAGACAATAATTGAAGGAAAAACATCTAAATAAATACAATAATACTACTAATAATTTTATATACACCGTTTTATATACTGTTCAAAAGTTTGATACTGTCAGTAAGATTTTTTTAAAGAAATCAATACTTTTATGTAGCAATGATGCATTAAATTGATCAAAAGTGATAGTAAAGACACTTAGGTTATAAAATAATACAAAGGTTATTTCTAATTAATGTTCTTTTGAACTTTCTATTCATCAAAGAATCCTGAAAAACAGTTATTTTAAATTGGAATATTTCAGAATGTTAGTGTTTTACCGTATTTTTTTATCTACTGTAAACTTTGAAGAGTGTCTGATTCATTCACTCAGTCTTGTTTGGAAGGTACATGAGAAGGTGTTGAAGGGAATTCTTCACTCGGGTGAGAAGTGTTTTACAAGGCCTTGGCTTCTGTCAAGACATGACATTGGGAAGACATCAGTCAAGCTAGTCAGAATGGAGAGGAAATGAAACTTGCCCTGCGTGCTTTCTCTTACCGTCACATTTATAAAGTTCAGGCAAACACACCAGACCAGACAGACTCACTTCCTCTAGTCAAACGAATCACGAGCTTCTCACAAATGGGCTGTGATGTATCGTGACAATGGCTACTGCAGAACAGGCAACATTATGACACTTGTATATGGAAGTCTAATGTGGGCAAAATTCATTGGCAACCGCAATAACGAGTGTACAACTGATTCTCATTCCAAGCCCAATGAGTGGACTATATTAGTGGAGTAATGTGAGGAATAGCGAATAAGGATTTAGGGGTGATTTCGGATAAATTCCTAGAAACATCCAGGCAAGTGTTTTGGATGTGTTCAGGAAAGTGGCCTTCCAGATGCAGTACTGGACACTCCTAAGGGACTCTGGAAAAGCACAATAACACTGGTGGTTTCCATGACAATAGGAAGTGAGGTAACACCGTATGACAATGTTTTAAAAACTTTGAAATGATGAAATCACAGTTATGTTGTCTTCTCGACCTCTTGAGGGGGAAGAGAAAAGTTAAGAACTGTTGGTAGTGTAATCTTGGATCAGCAGAGTAGACAATTAAGCATATGACACATCACTGCTCATCTGTGGCACCAGTCTAACCACCACCCTTTTTATTTGTCATGAGTCCAAACGTTGTGGTCAGTTTCAGTTGCTTCTTTGTATTAACTCAGACCATTTGTACAAAATCAGGCATGCTAGAAATTAGGTCAGTACCATGGCGTGTTATCATTCCAGACTGCGTGTTTCTTAACCATGCTTTCCTTTCATTGCCGAGCGACTCGTCACCGGGCCTCCCGCTGGCTTGCTGAACAAATGACGCACACTGTCATATCACACACAGAGGAGCCTTTTGACCCTTAACTGGTAAAACAGAAGGCACTGAGCTGAACTCTCCCTTTAAGAACACAAGCAGTATATCAGGGATCTCCAAACGATCCCCATAGATGCCCCTTAGTTTGTAGGTCAGGGCCTCACTGACAGTTAGGTTCTTCTGGAGGAGTGGGCCGGAAAATACCTCACATTCCATCGTGGCATCATCGTCCCAGATGTTGCCTTCGCCTGTTAAACATGCAGATGTTGGAGCTGGGGACCCACGGAGGGCAGGGAATGGTATTTAGACTGGATGAGATCCCAAGCCGATTCGAAAATCTATCCCAGCGGGGGTCAATGGTATCAGGGCGACCATGAAGGGGTTATTTGTGTAGCGAGGGAAATTCAATGAGAGAGATGGTGTAATGCAGGCCCCAATGTGAAAGAAAAATGAGGAAGATACGAGGAAATCAGGAAACAAGCAAAAGAAATGATGTGAAAATTAGTTCTCGGAAATGCAAGCAAAAGAGAGAAAAACTGCATGATGCTTAAGAAAACAAAACTTAAAACATAAAACTGTATTATAAAACAAAGTATTTTCATTATTATTATTATTATTATTATTATTATTAGTTTATGTCTGTCCGTCGTCCGTCCATCCATCCATAAAAAATAATCATTAAATCATTTGTATTAATAATATATTATTGATTCTGAATAATTTTTGCATAAAAATTTAGATAATATATAAAAAATATGAATGTATTATTAAACAATATATTATTATTGTTGTTGTTGAATAAAATATTATTTTTAATTAAAATTATAAAAAAAATATTATTGTTACTTATAGTTAAATTATTTCCTGATATTTTTCTTAAGAATTTTCCATAAAACTATTTGTTTATTTTTGATAAATGTGTTTTGTAGATAATGGTTTAAATAAAAAGAATTAAAATGATTAATAAATATTATTTATTAGTATTTTGTAATTACTTACAATTTATTATTAATAATTATTTCATTATTTTTTCTGTCGTTTCTGAATATTTTTTCCATTAAAATGTCTATATTGTAACATATATTGTTGTTAACCGAAAATGAAGAATATTGTGATATACATCCACCCCTCACACTAGTCTCCATTTGAAACTGAACCTCCCTCAGGATCTGAGGTACACCGGGGTCTCATCAGCACCATGGCCTGATTGGGCACAGAGCTGTCACACGAAACCGTTCTCAAAAAACATGTGTGCTAACTATTGATCATTTCTAGTAGCTGTCAGAGAGCCGTATGTTGACTTTCCCAGACTTGAAGCCTCCAGCACTCCAAACCATTATATTGGGAGCTGAGGAGTCAAGTGAAAATACAAAGAGCAAAATAACGTGAAAGACAGAGAGTGAAAAAGGGAAGGAGCAAAGACAAGCACATGACAAGGTGGAAAATGAAAGAAACAATGAAAGAAAGAAAAAAGTTCAAGCACTGGATATCCCCCATGTCAAGCACTGGATATCCCCCATGTCAAAACATTGCCAAGGGCAAAACCGCCAGAAAGAAACCTGTCGAGGTACGCATAGCCCCCGGAAAACAACTCGAATCCAGTCCAACCTATTTATACAGCAAGCACAAAAAGATGACAATATGTCACCAAAAAACATGGACTGTTGGGAGTTACAAAAGCATCTTGATAAATGTTAATGTAAGCAAATATATTGCTTTATAATGGTCAGGAAGTTTGTTATAGACAAGGGAAAGACGCTATTGTTAGCGTCATAAAAGTTCTGACCACAGAGATCCGTTTAGACAGTATATAACACTGATTAATAGGCTCTTCCGCAGCATATCCTGTGATAACGACTGCTGTGAGACTGCATCATTCTCATAGCTTGCTAGTTGGTATCGGGAAACCTCCATTCATTTAATGCCAAGTCTTCAGCATAATTGCCACTTGCCTTTCTACGCAACTGAGCTATAAAAACCCTGGTAAACCTGCTCAAAGTCAAGCTCTAAGTATGAAAATAATATCAAGGCCACTTAAAATAGCGTTTTGTTTCACACAAAACAACAAAATTAGATTATACGCTAATATTGTCAATCAGACACTATAATATAAACATTTATATCTGAAGTAAAAACATGAATGCTCCACTTTACTTGCTTTTCTTAACGTTACACCAGCTGTTTCTTCGTAATACGGCATAATAACTCTAACCACTACAGTATCAGGATCAAATATTGGTCACTGGAACAGAACCAAGGACTTCCAAGAAAATACTTGACTTTATTCCACGATCAAAATCCCCACTGCTATCTAATCAGAGATGTGAGACAAGCCTCTTATATAACAGCAGGGTCTTGTGAAAACCTCAAAAGACTTACTGTATTTACATGGTTTGGTTCATCATCATCCTGACAAACAAGGAGACTCTGTTTAAGCCTACACACTAAAATATGAGTGGTTACGGAAGATTTTAATGAATTTATCTTGAAAAAGCACAAAATGAAGTGTTGACTGAATATCACATGACCCTGGTGAGCGTTTACTCTAGAGTTGGGGTCCTCGAACTCTGACTCGAGTCCAATTTTGAATGAACTCGGACTTGTCTTGCACTCGGGTGAATTTGTACGCGGACTTGACAAGGACTTTTTTATTTTAGACTCGATAAATTTTCCGAGTACAGTCGAGTCCAGGCACTGGAAGACACAATATTACTCAAAAACGAAACGAAACTCCTTGCGTTGTTTCAGCGTTGAGCATTGTAGCCAATCACAGACATG
This sequence comes from Abramis brama, assembly GCF_963993115.1. Lineage (NCBI taxonomy): Eukaryota > Metazoa > Chordata > Actinopteri > Cypriniformes > Leuciscidae > Abramis > Abramis brama. Next base: position 13,896,847 of record NC_139985.1, on the reverse strand, counting down.
TATATTAAGCGCATGAACGCAGCGGCAAATCAGAGGCGTTTTAGAGTCACCATGCGGAGAATTCGCTCAAAATATATGTTCAGAATCAGAATCATAAAAACATTGTTTCTATTTAGTACTGCCCTGAAAAAGCTTTTTCACATAACAGATGTTTAATAGCCTAGTCCACAAGACAAAATACAAGACACATTACAGTACATAGGCTTGATTTTTAATATTGTGTGTCATTAACTAAAGTATCCACAACTGTTTTTTTGTTTTTTTTGTAATGGTTGTTCATGAGTCCCTTGTTTATCCCAAACCCAATGGTCTTCAGAAAAATCCTCCAGCTCCTGCACATTCTTTGCTTTTCCAGCATCTTCTGCATATTTGACTCCTTACTAGCAGTGATTGTATGATTTTGAGATCCATCTTTTCACACTGGGACTCATTCACAACTATTACAAACCCTGAAAACATTTAGTGATGCCCATGAAGGACGCATCCGTTAAGAGCCAGGGGGTGTAAACTTTTGAACTGGATCATTTGTGTAAATTGTTCTTATTTTGTTTAAAAATTAATTAATTAATTTAGTCCTGCTCTTCAGAGGCTAAATAAGATATTAGCATGTAAAACAAAATAAGAAAAATTTTAACATCACCATCAAAAGTTTGCTCAAAAGTTTACCCCTGGCTCTTAATGCATCGTGTTGCATTCTTGAGCATTACCTTGCAGATTCTGAAAGATGTACAGTAGGTAAACGCATGACTGCAACTATGCATTGCAATCCTTTTGTAAAGGTTAAAATATTAATTTAAGAGCTCAGTGGTGAGACCTTTTGCCGGAATTTGATTGACAGGCGATCTGACCAATCTCATAATGCAGATATCCACCATTTTTGTTTGACAAACAAACCAAACCAGTTAGTAGATTAAAGTCAATGGACTTGAACTTGAAAAATGGTGTGTATTGATTTCTTTTTGCAGTTCTGATGTTCATTCATGTTTAATTTGTGCTATAACTAGAAGAGATTATCAGTTCACATGCTGCTTGAACTGAGGCCTACACATTAAAGCACAACCACAAAACAGTATTTATTGTTTGCATTTCATAAAAATTACTAAATTTGAAAGCTGAGACTTTGTACCAAAAGTAGCCTGCTCTGTCTTGTCTGTTGGCGCATTGTCAGTGTCCTCTTTGCTCAGCAATATATTTTTCACTGTGTGAGAACATGTGGAGTGAGAGCGGAATGGCTTGTCGGATGTAGCAACAGTAACTAAGAGGGGCAGGTCTTTGTGAAAGGTCAAATTCAAATCATTTAAATCTTTGTGGACTCAGCCAGACTCAACTCAGACTCGGATGTTAAGACTCAGCCCTCTTTGGACTCGGACTTGGACTCGATTGTTAAGGACTTGGACTCGACTCGGACTCGACAAAGGTGGACTCGGACCCAACACTAGTTTATTCAACAGTCTCGACTTTCACTGCAAAACAGCTCTTACGTAATCAGAAGTGTGTGTGAGAGAGAGGAAAAAAAGCCTGCATAAACATATTGAGTTCAAACTGCACACAGGTAATGGCATGGATCACCAGACTATGATTTATCAGCAAAAACAACTTGAAGGAAACAAAGCCAAATGTTCTCTTACTTAAATTGAGGGTCCTTTGTGTAGCGCGTCTTGGCCAGGAACCTCTCGGCTAGTTTCTCTAGGTTGCGGGAGTAGTCCATCTCGATCTCTGCCTTCTTGCGGAAGAAGTCCTGCAGGTCCTGCAGGAGTTGCACACGGATCTCACATTGCTGGTCCAAACACTTAAGCTGCTCCACCAACTGGGCTCGGATCTCTGCCAATCAGAGAAGAAGAAGAAAAAGAAGATGCAGAGTTATTGCAGTACTTCACACTCTGGCTGTGCATAAAGGTGCTTAGTATTATTTGTTAATTCTGTAAAAATGATGAAAATTGCATTCTATCTAAATTGTTTTCCATGTTCACCAAGGCTGGATTTATTTAAAACAGTAATATTGTGAAACAGTTTTACAATTTACAATAACTGTTAGCCTGTGATGGCAAAGCTGGATTTTCCGCAGTCATTACTTCAGTCTTTAGTGTCACATTATTCTTCAGGAATCATTCTAATATGCTGATTTTTGGTGCTCGAGTCAAGAAAACTGTTGTGCAGCTTAATATTTTTGTTACATCTTTTCAGGATACTCATTTACTGTCACTTTTGATCAATTGCCGAATAAAAGTATACATTTCTTTTAAAAATATTACTGACCCCAGGCTTTTGAATGGCATTGTATTCAAGCTCAAATATTTGCAAACAGTGTCAATTTTTTTTTTTTTGCAATCAGTGTCAAAAAAAACTTTCAACATGGACCCTACCCTACGCGATCATCAGATGCGTCTTTTTCCTAAGAGGAAATATGGCAATTATAAATTAATCTAGGATGCCTCAAGTTGTTTAGTTTTTCTTTAAAACTCCATGTGGAAACATGTGGAATATTCCTCGCATTAAGCCACCAAAATGATACTCAACAATGCATGAACAAAATCGTGTTTTTGCTGTAATTAACTTAATCTTTGTAATCAAGAGCATGCATTTCTTTATAAAATGCACACACAAAAAAAGGAAACTCACCCTCTATGGACGCAAGTTCATTTTGAATACTCTGCAAATGTTGCAAATTCAAAACTTGTTTTTTTTTACCATAACTATGCAATGAAAACTCAATTGAAATGCAAAAAGCATGTGCATATTTCATCTGGGACTGCTAACTACATCATCTAAAACATGATCATACTCTCATTCAGGCAGAAAAAAAATCATTCACCCACATTTCACAATCTAGTCTATGCTGCTCTAACCTAGTTCCTCAAAACAAAGTTAAAAATAGCTGGTGGAGAGACATTTCAACCTTCTATGCAAAAAAGCGAACTTTAAAAAGAATAGGCTTTATGATCATCATTAAGTAAAATCTAAACTTTAACACTAAAACGCTTCTCAAGAGACTGGAGAATAATACATGGGATGAAGAGATCTCTTTACAGAGGTCCATCACACACACACACACACACACACACACACACACACACACACACACCTTCAGATAGTTTACCCAAGCTTATCACTTTTCATTTCCGTTGCCTCTCTCACTCTGTCTCTCTTTCTCCATGTTCAACATCCGCCGAGCACTCAAGCATGGCTCCAAATTAATTTACCCAGCTCAATCCCGACAGCCTAATGAAATATTGAATTATGATGTTTACGTGAGCTCTTGGGAACTCTGGAACTATGGATACTTGTCCTGCATACCAAAGCTCCAATTAAAAAACCATAATGCCATTGCTCTTAGTTTAGTAGCAAGTTCTGCCATACAACAGGTAAACTATTCAAAACAATGCAGAATCCTTTATCCAAACAGGGAAGACTATAAACTATCACCTATATTTCATTGTTTACAGCTGCAGGATCACATTTCATTTGATGTACTGAAGCCAAGTCTTGCGTCAGCTGTCAAACCAGTGTTTCGAGTGACAGGAAAACACACTGAAAAGGTCAGAGAATCAACAGTACCTTTGCATTTCCTGCTGTAGAGAAATCGGATGACTTTTGCCTCCATATGTTCTAAATTTTCCAGCCCGAAGAAGAGAGGAGACCAGCGGGGTGTGACAGTCCCGGGGCTATGATACCCAACTGTCCCGACTCTATTGTGCTTTTGCGCTGAGAGCACACTTTCACTCTGACATCACACAGAAGTGGGATTTCCACAGTCTCTGTGTCTCAGTCAAGTCAAACACAACAAAGTTCGACAAAGTGGGCTTTTCCCACTTCTCATTGTGACGATTTCTACATGACTATATCACAAGACAGCCCTTAAACCCTAATCTGACGTGCCAGCATGTGTCAATACCACTGACACGTGTAATTTTCTGCCCTCTGTATAATTTAAGATGATGTGAAATGAGTCAGTGCCACACTGTAATGCCTCGGCTCTCAAAAGGAGCCCTGTAATTTAAGCAAGAGGCAGATCGTCTCCAAACACGCAAAGACAAAACATGGTCAATTAACCGTCAGGCTATCATGGGCTTAATATTTCAATTATGAGCTCATTGTTGTTTTTTATTGAGATGTAGACACAATAATCAGGGTTTTCTAAATACTGTTTCAGCAATCATAGGATTATATCACAATTATTTTACATTTTCTATTGATCATGGCAGCAGTAACTCAACAACTGATTACCAATGATGGAGAAAAGTATGATAACTAGCATTTATCTACACATGTAGTGCAGACGAGCACATTTTTGGCATTTTAAAAAGTTGATTTAAGTGTCTAGATCACAGTGGTGGAGTGATACTGATGTTCTTGTGACTGTATGTGTTTATTCATGTCTACGTGTAAACCAAACCCTCTTAACTGTCAAGGCTTTCAGCACTTAGGTGACTGGTTAGGTGAATGGCATGAAGCCAACAGGGCTGTGTCGGGCTAGGGAAAGAAACAGAGGAATAGATCTAATGACAGCACATTAAGCAAGACTCCACTGGAAAAGTAAAACAGTAATATAAAAGTATAATCTGAACTGTTTGTGCTAAATGCAATACAAGCTAGAACAAACACCACGACTAATTAACTCAGGATCAGTTGAAGTGATATACACTCCTCTTTGTATAGAGATTTAGGAAGAGCAGTAAACGCCATCCTCACTGTCATCAACAGCAGGAAGAGTATAATCTAACCACACTCATAGGGAAACTCAAGTCAGATGTTCTACATTTGTCTCTGGGGCTCATAAAATGTTTCCCAAGTCTGAGAAACACTGCTACCATTTCTCTGGCCATCCTGCTTTTCTACGTTCAGAAAAACGTTTAAAATGCCCGGAGTGAAAAGAACAAACATATACTCAGTAACAGAAATCCTTGAAAAGCTAAAAATATTATACTCAAAAACTCTCTTTAGCTCCATATCCACCTCCCACAGGCTGACTGAACACTTTTTGTTGCGTACTATAAATTATTAATTAAAAGAAGAAGAAAAAAACTTTCCAAGTACGGAATTTCCCTCAAGTCCTTGGGCCAGAAACACATTTAAAATAATTTATATAGGCCTAATGGATTTATCATTTAAAAATTGTAATGATAGATGGATAGAAGGAACTTTTTCACTCTGAATCAACAAACAAGGACAATTGACCTTGATTCAAATGACCTGTTTGCTTGAGAAGTTAGGTGAGCATGTCATAAACATTAAAAGAGACACAAAAGATTAAACGATCTAAGAGTAATCAGACAGCAATGACCCCTGCCCCCTTGAGTGAGCATTTGCTGAACAAGCATTATATAATGGTCTAATTTCATGGCTACATGGCAGTCTTTGTGAGACAGCTGTTGCACGCTGCAAAGCGCTGGCTGGGACCTTCATTATAAGACAGAAGCAAACACAGTGTTGAGTAATACCTGCTGGTCCCCGAACAACAATCATCACAGCTACCTGCTGAGATATCTGCTCAGTCAGGGTATTACACAGCCATGCATTATTGATTATACTGCCTCTAACTAATAGGAAGGGTGGGAGTGAGCAAAACAGGCCGAAGCTGGCACTGGATAAAGGACTGAAAGATAATCTTGGGAAGACAAATACTGCATGTTGATGACATATGGGTTAATGAAAATAAGAGAGACTGCAATAAAGAGGAGGCAAAATCTTTAAAAAAACAAATCTAGTTTAAAAAATATATCTATTAATACAATTTTTCAATAATTTTACTGTTTTTTTATATTTCGAGGTCATTTTTTTAAATTTTGTTTTACAAAAATCATGAATTAATTCACAAATGTCATTACGTTTTTGGAGAGTCACACCACATGACAATTATCTTGTCATAAAAGGTCAAAATATTAGGTTAAAAAAATTCATGTCATTTCCTGTCTTTTTTTTTTACTTTGCTTCAATTCCTTGAAAAAACTTTGTCCATCAAATTGGAATTATAAAAAGAATAATAAAAAAAAATCTAATTACGTTTTCCTATTTTGATATCAGGACAGTTGTACCACAGTCACATTTCTGAACTTATGCCACCCAAAAAATATCAAAATGAATTTTAATTCAGGAATTAAAACATGTTCATCACAGAAGAGATTATTCAAGTCACTGCTTGCATAAATTAACATAACAGTTACAGATCTGGACAAAAGACAACATGTCACTGACCCATATATTATGAAAAATGCTATACAAATTATCTGAACTTCTAAGGACTACGGTTTGATGTCCAGAGTAGCCATGCACATCAGGGGTCTGTAATCTAATGGTGCTGTCTCTTCAAGGCCAAACCAATCCTCCTCCCCTCCTCATCCCAGCTGTCACTTTGCTCATTTCCCTGAGAGCATCTCAGTCGGCTCCCCCTAAAAACCCCACCCCAAATCTGTCATATCTCATTACAAGCCCTGGCTAAGGGCTCCAAACTCCAGGCTTGTCGCCAGAGCTTTAAAAGCAAAGAGATAGAAATCACCAGGAGGTAGACGGCAAGACTGCTGTCCTCAAAAACAGAGGCCACGCTTGAAGTTCGTGAACGCTGGGGTGCCATGGTGACTAAGCAGACGAGATTAGTGTTTATAGTGCCACTCTGCAACCTCAAAGAGCTCAAGGACAACACTAACAGGGAGCACAAGAGGGGTTAAAAGTGTTGTGCATGTGAAACCTACACACAAACAGCCCAGGAAGTCTGTTGTTTCGCCATTAGTCATTCTCACACAGTTGGTAAGTAAATGTCTTAGGGATTCACCGGCAGGCAAACACTCTGACGCATTCAGAAAATCATAAATTAAAGACATCTAAGTACACACCTTCTCCTGTGCTCTCCCTTCCCGCAGTTCATATCACTGTAGACAACAAACATCTTTTTTTTTTTGGATATTTCATCCAAACTTTTAAAAGGTGTCATCATTTACTCGTTGATTATGTTTTTTTATCCATTCAATGAAAGTCAGTGGATTGTCAGCCATTCACTTTCAATTGTATGGACAATTTTGAAAAAAAAGTTTTCAAAATATCTTCTTTTGTGTTCTAAAAAAAAAAAAAAAAAAAAATCACACAGGTTTGGAACAACATAAGGGTGAGTAAACGATGACATCCATTTTTGGATGTTTTTCCTGAAATGGAAAAAGAAATCACTTGGAAAGATATTCCTGAAAAAACTCTAACCAGACAGAAACATCAAACTGCATATGTAGAGTTTGATGTCATATCAGCCTTCTCTAACAAACCCCTAGGTGGATATTCCTTCGGAAAATATCGTAAAATACGGATTCCAAGAAAAGCATGTAGATCAAGCTCTAATGATGAAGAAATGTTAGGCACAGGATGTTGTAATCTCACCCAAACTTTACAGATCATTGTCTTCTCATATGGCTCTAAATATAGTGACTTGAAGTATTTAGACTTAATCTACATTAAAATGCATTTTAAATTAATTCATTTTCATTTCATTAGATAGATCATTTTGATATAAGTAAGCTAGGATTTGGCCAACAAATTATATTAGCATTTGTATCACAGCTGAGATGTGAGAAGTCAGCAAGAAAGATACACACATTTGTGCGTTCGTGAAAAAGAGCATTGTGCAGCTCAGAGCTGCTTTTGTCTCTGTAACTTTTATGGGATACAATAAAAAAAAAAAAAAAAGAGGCAAATCTGAAAGGGACCAGTTGTTTCCAGGAGGCGGGTTGGATAGTGTACACTACTTGCGTCACTGAAAGCAGCTTGAAGGAAACCATCCATTCATCAGAGCAAACAGGAAGCAGAAGGGAGATGACAGGAAGTCGCTTCGTGCAGCCGGCTATAAAGGAAGAGAGAACAAGGATCCAGCTCCACAATGCAAGAGGAATTGGTCTAAAACTCTTGGGAGAATGGGAAGAACAGCTGGCTGGGATCAGCCCCTGCACCTGAGCACCTGAGCTAAAGTTTGAGGCCAACTGAGAGCCCAAAACTACAGTGAACATTGAGGGAAAAGCACTTCCAGTCACATGCGGTAGAGTGCCTTGGGTCCCCATTTTGGTCCATCCATCATTTTATAACACATTTCAGCGGGGTGGACTCTATTAGTTCCAGACATGCCAAACCTAATCCTCAAATGAAAGATGCATTCTTCATTGAAGGAAGGAGAGAACAGGAAATGGGGGGATACAGTTTCAGGAGAAGTGGAGGGAATGATAAGAATTGAAAGAAGAAAAAAATACCAAAATTTCCCTCATTGCATGCTGAATTTCCCCACCCTTTAAAACCCCTTGACATGAAAATTGTAGTTTTTTGGATTTTTCTCTTAAAAATAAATAAATAAATAAATCAGATTTTTACCCGAGTTCACAATCTCTTCAAAGTTGAATGAAACAGAAGTTGCGCTAGTTTTTTCCTCCCTATTGTGACATATTTACGAGTAAATGGATTTTCCAAAAAGAAAAAATGTAGGGCGGGAAATGATTTTGTTTATTGGGAATTGATTGGATTGCTGGATCGTTGTCATTAGCTATTGCTGTGATCTTGTGACAGGTTGTCTCGCCCTCGCACCATTAAACACATCTTTAGAGACTAATTGCCGTTGCAAGAGAGGAGGAAGTTATTTTGATTAAATATTACAAGAGCACGTGCATTTAAAATAATAATAATAATGATGTGTATGAATAAATAATTTATACCATTAAAGGGCTGAATCAAAACCAATTGACTTATGAAAAAACATACAGCATGACCAGTGTGGTCTGATTCCAGAAATGACTCTTAAAAAAAGTCATTTCAAAAGGAATCCAGACGATCAGGAATTTCTTGTGAGGGTGAAAGATTTCCTCCCGAGAATTTTGCAACGAGTTTAAGTTGGTCACACATTCTCCACACTGATCAATAGAAAGCTGCTTGGTTTGAAAGTGACTTGTAGGAACTGTGCTTCAAACAGTTACACTAGAGTTGCACTATTGACAACAGATCATTTTGCTAATGTGAAAATGAACATTATAACTGAAATTAAATTAATCAAAATCAAATCAAGTGGAATCTTGTAAATCAAAACCAAATCAAAATAAGAAATCTGTAACAAAACCCATTCCTATCCACCAACTTCTGACTACCAACAGAAAGTATCATTGAGGCAGTGATGCAAACTAAAGCCTACTGATTTAAAGCCTTTATGTCCTACACCTACTTTCTGTTTCAACAGGAAATATATTAACAAAGGGGTAAAAAATAGCGCTTGTTAAGCCAATTCATGGGGTCTTTAAATACTTGAAGAGACATAATGATTGGATACATCAGTGTGATGATGACACAAAATCAGGAAATAGAAAGTAGGAGGAGGAGGAGGAGGAAAATTACTCTGGTTAGCTTCAAATTAACAAATTCATTGACTGAATGCTACTTCTAGAGAAGTATGGGACCATTATATGCTTTCACTGATGAAGGAGAGATTCATTTATGATTAGTTGCTTTGTGAGGACCATTTCAAGGATCTTGTTCCATGACTCTAATTGTGTGCAAGGAGACAGAATAAGTGGAAAAAGAGAGAAAGGCACATGAATGACACCACATTGACACACCAGCACAGACTACACCAATGCACATCAGAAAGAATAGATAAAAAGGACACGATTCCATTAGAGAGCAGCTGTCAGGACTAAATAAACATTTCCTTGGTGGAACAAAAGAAGGATGAAGTGTGTGATTGTGTGTACGTGTGTGACATCAGGTTCAAAAATAAACTCAAGCTGACAGAACATTATCATAGCCTTCATTCTCCCCAATTTCCATAATCAAACCCGTTACTGTGGAAACCACGTTGTATATGAATGGTAAGGGATGGGAGATTGAAAATCAAAACCTCTCGCTGAACTCCCTTGATTATTCATTAAAACATTTAAAGGAGATAATTGCTTTATGATGGCGACCTATATTTCCTCCTCCCCGGCTAGCCTATTTCAGTGTGGATCAGGAAACACAGCGTGGGTTTTCCTTGAGGATAGACTATTGGGAAAAGGCTCCATCTACACAGCTGACGTTACTCCACAAGAGCCGATGGGGTGGAAAAACTGTTATCACCTACTCATCCGTACAAAACAAGACATGCACACATATTTAACAGAATTTTGTCTCTTGAAAAACACCTTCAGAATAGGAATAATGGAAACCATAAACAAGATGGTGGACACAATGGATACCAGTTCCATGAGCAAAAGTGACATTGTACAATTACGATAGAGAGAAAATATTTTGATTCAGAACCTTCATACCTTCATGCACATTCTTTATTCATAATTTTGTAGAAGTAGAGTTAAAAACAGAAGTCAACTGTGAGTGGGGGCGGGGCTAATTTGCATATTCCTATAACCACGTATACTAAATACATTCAAGCTATTTTATGGCACAACGACATTTTTTTTCAAGGAAAAAACGTTGAAATATGTCATTTTGGTAATCAAAGGTGATTTTTAAGAGATACAATTATTGACTACAGGGGGACTTTAAATAGGCCTAATCTTTCTGCATTTTTTGTAGATAAAATCTTGCTCCGACCAAATAAATGATCTGAATGTAGCTGATCACTAACTCATAAACACAAACTTTCCAGGAAGACTTGAAAGCACTCATCTCTATTCCTAATTAAATTCCCTGAACCTGGTAATCAAGATCTTTAGGAATACTATAAACTTAAAGGAAAGTGTGTTGGGGCAGGTTGGAGCTACACTCTGCAGGATAGTGGCCCTCCAGGAGCAGGATTGGACACAACATATCAAACTCCATAAAATTGCTCCATTGTGCACAATAATCAAAGATGAAATTTAGGTCGTTATGCACTAATGATCTTTACTTCCTGATCACGTTAACATCTGCAACCAAATTTATGAGAGTAAATGAGTTGAACTTGAGAACTAGAACAGTCCAATTTGTGAACCAATCATTCTGGTTTTGTGATCTAGAAGAAATTATTTACTGAAAAGATCCAACTCAAAGGAATGATTAACTCAGCAATCCGACATTGCTATTACTCTAATTAAATATGCTAGTTGTATGGTACTTTCTCCTTTTAAAGCTTGACATCCCCATTCACTTTCACTGTATTGAAAATAACTTGATTTTCTACACATTTTCTCCTTTAGTGTTCCACTAGGGAAAGAAAGAAGTAATTAAGAAGTAAATAATGACATTTTCAGGTGAATTATCATTTTAAGCTGCCAGTTTGAAGAGTACCTAAAGAGATCAGTTCATCATTTGATGGCACAGGTTCAGGGCATTCCACAAAACCTCCATTGAAAACATCTGGGGGACAGAGGGTGGTTCTTCTAGCCCAGTAAGTTTTGTCAGGAATGGACCAAAGGGGAGTACGCCCAGCGGGGTGGAATTCCTCCCATAAAGCCCAGCTCTGTATTAGAACTATACTGGACAATACTGGGATGTTAACCTACATCAGGCTTCTACGGTCCATCCCAGAATCGCTCAGTAGGTCATGTTATACTACATGAAGAAAGAGGAAGTGAGTGAGTGAAACAGACAAATATGACTAAAAAGAAGAACTTTGTTATCAAAACTAGCAGATTCCATTTCCTAGTCTAGTCTTGTTTACTGAGGCCTCAGGCCAGACTTGCTCTGGGCATGAGTGGAGGGGAAATTCTTTGGCTGTTAGAAAAACAGGAGTCAACCGTTACTCCAACTACAAGCCAGCGACGATGCCTGCCTCAAACTTTCTCAAGGTTGAAATTCCTTCAGTCTCGCTGTCTTCATTCATGCAACATTGGCTTTTATGATCTAATGCCAGGGACTGTGGCTGAACTTCTCCAATTAGCAATTGGCACATGGTTTGGTTAACACTTTCAGCAGTCCATTTACAAACAGCGGCTGCTGAAGAACAAACTATTGAGCAGTCATCAGAGTCGTTAAACAGCTCATGTGCTCAACTGGCTCATTGAGACTGCTTTCAAAGTTAAAACCAACTTGAAACGGCATTTGCAATCCAATCCACTCAAACAAAGACAAAATACTGAGCTTCTGGGACTATTGGATTCAGTGCTATTGGAATTGATTAGAATGTAAAAGTGGGTGTTCCATCCTAAATGCAACTTGTATCCACATTAGAGGAGGCTTTTTGATCATAACGTGGAGGCTTTGGGTCAAGCTCATCCTCATGTGTATTTTGGCCAATGCTTTAACTGCTTTTCAAAATCTATCATTATTTGCTATTATTGCTGCAACTTTGGTTACATTAATGTTGACCTTCACTAAAAGTATTGCATTAACTACTGGTATACTTTTAGGAGGGCCGCATAACTACAACAGCAGCAGAAAACAATGGAAAATAGCAGTTAGGTTTTTGGTATACACTGACACTAAAAGTCAAATTAGTCATATCCATATAAATATAATGAAGACATTTTTTTTTCTATATGGGATGAATAATAAGTCTTTTCTGATCTTTTTGTTAAGTGTAATGCATTCTTTATGAATAAAAGGTTTAATTTTTTTATTTTTTTAATCTGACATAGACCCAAACTTTTTAACATTTAACATTTCTGTTATGAAATAGCCAAAGGAAGCATCATAGACTCCTGAACAAGCAGCAAAAACACTTAAAACCCATGTTTCAGTCAGGTTTGTGCATCTTTTAATTTGAGCATTTCTGTTGTGCCAACAGCCAAACAGGCTTTGAGATCACACAGCACAGCTAGATGAGTGGCATCAGCATACTGAACCACATTTTCTTACACAAGTTCTCATTAAATTCATTTTGCTATCTGTGACATCGCTGGAGGAGAAGCAGAGCCAATTAGATCAGCAGATGATGGGTTGCTTAATAGAGAACGAGAGGGGAGAAACATGTGCCATTGAACATAAGATAAGCAAAGCATTAACAAAGCAAACCGCAGAAAGAAATCAGCTCTTTAGCCTCAACCTGTAAAAAACTTGATTTCAAAGTCCTTCTGGCTCATTTGTTGATCTTGTACTATATGAAACCTTAAATGGTTAGTTCACCAACAAATGAAAATTGTTAGTTCCTGTGACATATCTTCATTTCAGGATAGCTGGAAGAACTGGTGGTTGGTCTCTGGTTAACCGGTAAATCTTTTCCCCATTTCCAGCCTCCTCCATCCTACCTTTAAAACACTAATGTATTTTTCCTTCCCATTTAGAACAATTAGGGCTGAGATCACATGTGAGCCCCGGGCCATCTTCAATCAAATCATTAACGGAAATGCTTCCATCCTTCCATCTCCCCCTGCCATGAGAATAAACTTTCAAATTCGTACGTTTTCGAACAAATTCGAACGTACCACTTCTGACAATCAACCAAAGAGAAAACAGAATTTTTCTCTTAATTGAAACAGTGTTTATATTTAGAACGGGATACTAGCGTACTGCTAACTACATTTCTGACAGAATGTTTATATAGCTAAAGATAGAAGTGTTTTGCTTTTATAAAATATTTAAATATTAAATAAAATATTTAAAATATATGTTAAAAATAGATCAACAAACAAACAAAATAGGAAACTGCAAAAATAGTAGTATGGTGGTTTGCCAACACAGCCAGCAGACTGTTGCATACTACATGCATACAGAATTGCTCTTAAAGAGCAAACATGAGCTGTTGATCTGCTTTTGGTTGTAATAATGAGTTGACCTTCTGTCAGTCTTTAGGGCTTGTTTCACTGGTGCCACTTCCTTACCTCACCCAGCTTCACCAGCCCTCCCCAGACCCAATGCCATGAGCGGACATGGCCATCTGTGCTGCAGTCTGGTCCCCTGCTCCTTTCTCCAGTGTGCCATGTACTGCATCGCTCTGTCTAAAACCAACCAGCCATCTGGCAAGACAGATACCGTGGCCAGGAATTACGGGATGGCATACTGAGGCTCCATCAAACTAATATACCATGGCCAGGTTAGCACTGAAAAGGTGCCGGAAAATCTAATAATGAACTAATTAAAATCCTTAGAAAGTATCAGACTGTACAGAGGGGATTATTGCAGAGACGAGCATTGATTGAATATGAATGTCTATAGACAAAAAATTAGTTTAAGAAGTGAGAGGGAAGAAAAGATGAAAAAGCTAATATTTGCCAAAAGAATTGGTTCAGCACTGACCTCAAAAGAGGGTGATAAATATATGCATGATATATAAGTGAATTATATATTTAAATAGGCCAGCTTCTGATCTAGGTTTGTCAGATGTACCGGTACTACTGCTACCAGTCGATACTTTAAACTTCGACCAGCATTTCTCCAGTACCGGTATTACCGAGTACCGGGTATATTCAGTACCCCCTGACAGATGCTGCTTTTGAAAGCTCTCGTTCGTGTTTGTTTGAATGACAAATGTTTCTATTTACAGCCCTTTTTTTACAAGCTTTGAGCATTGTAGCCAATCCCAATCATATCTGTTGAGCGTGTGAAGGCAATGGTCTATCAGAGGTGCTAGTCAATATGTTAGTCAAATTCCTCTTATCGCTGAAAATGCACAAGTATTTGTTTTGTTCAACATGAAGTTATAATTTTATCTCACTATATAATTTTTCACACTCGCAAATCCTTTCAATATATCCAACAAAGTGTAAACACGATGTAAATAAGAGATTCATGGTACAGTTAAGATGGTTTTCGCGAGTTTAAAAAAAAAAAATTATAACTTCTAAAGGTTGCATCGAAAGCATCATTTTAGAGAAAAGGGACTTAATAAATAGAACTTAAAGGTCTGCTTTTTTATATTTTTACTTGAGCCAATAAGCAACTACACAGCGATGCTCTAAAAAATTGCAATGCAATGCAACAGCATAGCAAAGCCCTGGCAATCACCCACAATACGCTAGCTTAAAGTTGGTGACTTTTGCATGTGCAAGCAAGCACCACTCATATTTTCATCCAAAAATGTAAAAATTGAACTTTATTCTCTATTGGCTAGGGGAATAAAAACAAACCCTCAGCCAATCTTTGTCTGCAATGACAGCTGCTTGAAGAGCTGAAATTTCACATACAGTGATTATCTGCAAGAAAACCTTTTTCTCTGTGAGACTAATGGATAGATTGCTCTATTGAACCCCTCAGCAGTACAGGCAACATCTCTAAAGTACTCCGGTAAGACGCTAACAGATTGAAGCATGAAAAAAGCCAGTGATCTGGAGGAAAAACACTCCGAGCATTGGGCAGCCACACAGTTCTCACTCCCACCTTCAGGCAACCCAGTACAAACACTTCACACACACACACACACATATTTGCAAAACTCCACCAGGAGGCTCGATGAACTTAGACACCATCACAGTCTGTGTTTCAAATGACTAACGCATAATAATCAGCTTTGCTGCCAGTCCAGGGATTTTGGAGGGGGCGCATTAATCCAGCAAGCTTTGACAGGAAGTTTCTGGTGCTAAAAATAACAATTCAAATTTGTTTTTCTAAGTGTAACTCAGTAATTTAAAAAAAAATCTCAGTGTGAAATAGGTAATTGGACTAAGGTTCCTTCATGGATATTTTTTCAGAAAGAAATGGCTTTGCACTTGTGTTATGCAGTAAAAATAAAGCAAGGCTTTACGCTTGACTTAGACAAACAGTGGGTGGCACATCCACAATAAATAATGAATACACAAGGCTGAGGATTTTCAGGGCGCACTGTCACTTACAGAGAGGACTGAGCCAGCAAACAAATCTGCTGCCGGCAAAATTGAACACAGCTGTCAGCTGATGTTCAGATGCATAACATATAGATACAAAACGCATATGGGAGTACTGTGAGGCTGTCAACATACTTTAATCTACATTCATTTTATGGTCTAGGTTTTTTAAAACTGAACCTCTAGAACTGCAGTAGATGAGTAGCCAGGAAACTTTCATGTTACTTTTGTTGTATTTCTCAGTTCAGCTACAAATGGGAAAAATGAACAGAGAGAAATGAAGAAAAGAAGGCAAAGGATTGATACAGGATGGGCACATCTTGCTCTTCTCAACAGACAGCCGACCTCATTAAGCCCTCTGTGGGTGTCACTTCCTACAGAGGACCTGAAGAGCATGTTCGGCGTATGCCTGCATCATTCTGACTAAAAAAAGAGACAATATCACCAAACTAACCAATTATAATGTCACATCTCCAGTCACCCACCTTGAAACATTAGTCTTTGTATTGGAAATAAGAACATGTTAAAATTGGCTCAAACATCACAAACGTGTTCTGGCCGATACGAATAAGCCAATATTTATTTTCATGTTCTACTGTATATTCGTATATATTTTTTGCATCCCTAGGTGGAACCACATGTGTCAAGTATTCAAGAGTGGCATGCATTGACATTCTACAGTTCCATGTTCGCATGTAGAAGATTTTCATTTTATCCAGTCCTATGACTGCGTAAAAAGAACGAGACGGTAAAAGAAAGAAGAGAGCGATACAGATCGGAGAGCATGGATAAATAAATGAGTGTGGAGACAGGGTGCAGGGACACGAGGGGAGCTTATCAGAATGTCACATTCCCATGCTGGAGATAACAGCTGCCACTGGAGCCGCTTCGTACCACCAGTGTGGGGTGGGACACTGATACCATCACCTGTCCTCCAATCATAAAGATCTACACAACAATATCATCAGAACAGAAAGTGAGTGAGAAAGAGAAAGCAAGAGATAACATTCTTTATATATGCATATGTATATACATAATAATAATAATAATAATAATAATAATAAAATATTTTTTTTGTCTGTCTGTCTATATATATATAATGTATATATATGTATGTATAAGTATATACAGTATATTTAACAATGATTGAAGACAAGCATTAATTATTTTTGATAATAATATCAAACAGAAATAAATATCTATCATACCTTCATCTGTCTCAAACAAAGACATTGTAGGGCTAAACTGCCATGAAAACATTACACATGCACAGGCAAATTTCTCCATTCCTACCATTCCACAAATCTCCTTTCAGATGTGATACTGATTAAAGATAAAATAGCCGCAAGGCTTTTTATAGAGAAAAGCATCTTAAAACTCTCTATGGAACCACTTTAAAGTCTTTTTGAACAGGCCAACAATGCCTCTAAAATGCATTAATTAATGATCAAAAACAACATTATAGAGCTTGATGTGTTAAATTTGCCATATTGTGGGCTGCCAGTGGACAAACATGACATCATATATCTCCTCCACATGTCGTCTTCAAAATCAAACTTGAGCAAATGAACAAAACCAGGCATTCTGGCTGGTGACCACCTGCAGTCAGGCTGAGCTGATGTCCTCACAGCTTTGGGATGATGTTTACGGGCGTATGAGGTAAGCTGACAGGCGGATCACCCCCTCCTCCCTCGGAGGAGACTATAGCACTGGCTGCTTAGAAAGCAGAAATGAGATTAGCGGGGCACAGAACGGCCTGGTGCCCATTGTCTGCCCATTGTATAGCTGCATTATCGCACCCACTCAGGGTGTCGACAGGCCCACGGTTAGCCGCCGTTCTGCTGACGTGTGCTGGGCCTTTGTGTGCCAGGTACGAGTCCAGAGATGGTGAGTCTCTTTTTTGTAATGAGCTAGCAGAGTTTAACAAACACAGATTAAGACATAATATATACTTCTATTGTTTTATATGAAGTGAATTGTTACTACTACAGATGAATACTAACCACCCAAAAAACATATTTTACTTTATTTATGAATAACTGTACTTTTGAAGAAGTCCCCTAAGTTTTCTAAATATACTATATGTATATCTCACATTCTGCTTGTCAAGGTATAAATATACAAGCTGCAAGAAAGAACGAGAAAAGAACGAGACAGTAAAAGAAAGTAAAGCTGTGGCATATATACTTTTGAGGAAGTCCCTGCATGGAGGTTTTGTCAGATTTAGTTTTCTAAATATACTATATGTATATCTCACATTCTGCTTGTCAAGGTATAAATATACAAGTAAAGTTTATTATACAGATGGGGATATTGATTCCGAGAATATGATGAGCCAATAATTATTGTCATGTTATACTTATAACCAATGAACTATAAATGGACGGACAGATAAATGAACAGACAGACAAATAGACAGACGGATAGACAGAGAGGCAGACAAATAAATAAAATAAAATAAAATAAAATAAAATAAAATAAAATAAAATAAAATAAAATAAAATAAAATAAAATAAAATAAAATAAAATAAAATAAAATAAAATAACACTGGCCATTAAATTGGACCAACATGTGGGTGATATTATTTCCATCCCTACTTTATAATACCTATCTCACTGCACTAAAACATTCAACACACTATGGAGGGTAAATACACTTTTCAATTTCAAAGGCATTTGTGTTCTCACAAAAAAATCTCACATCTATTCCAAGATTCAGCAGCACACATCGCTTACCCAGCAGTTTTTACCAGGGGCAGTAAAAAAAAAGAAAAAAAGAACAACAAACACGTAGGCTACTGGATCTGTCTGAAAGCTGATGATAAATCGAACCGCTCTCTATACTTTAAACTTGTATAGCAAACCCGCACACATCAGCGGTATATGAACATCTTAATTGTGGCCAGATTTGTGCATGCCAGAGGCTGGGTAATATGAAACTTTGTGGGTTTGGAGTGTTATTTCTCTAACCTGAAGTGTCACAATGCTGAGGAGGGCATTAGATGGTCTATCAGTCACGGTCGAAAAGCGCATTAAGATTTCAAAGCACAATGTCGGCGTAATGATGATTTAGTAGCTGGGGCGAGAAGGCTTCAGTTCAGATTCACACATCCTTTTAATGCTTCATAAATAAAGAGGTTATTAAATTACCGTTCTCCAAGCGGACACCACACACACCCAGTAAAGCTGTGGCATGTACACTGAATTCCAGCAAGATGCTGTATTTTTATGAGGGAACAGTGTTGAATTGTGACGGTGAACTGCGGTTTACCTGCGCTCAACACTTCATGGTATAGTATCCACAGAGACATTCCTCCAGACCAAAGGAAACTTTTAGAAAAGTGCACACATTATATTGTGTGTGCTTACATGCACTAGAACACAGTCCTACTGTGCATTAACCGAGACTCACATCTGAGCAAACATAAGCCATGTGTCAACACAGAAGCAGATAGACAGCAGGGAAGAGAGAAAGCAAGATGTGAGATCAGTTTCATGGCTGATCTCATGATGGGAAGAGAGGCTGTGAAATTAATCAGGCATGTTGCAAAAATCTTAGATACTACATGCATATGAGTGTCTCTTCAACTATGGGATTCTAGAAAAAAAAAAAAACCTCTCATTAAACACACTTTCATTTAATCTAGCATATTTTTGTCCTTTAAATCCTTTACAGTGTCATATCCACCACATCTCAAATAATGTGCTGTGTATAACAGCATGGAAATAATGTGATGGAAATTACATTGTAAACTTGGTAGTAAAATACCAGACTCCAATATATTGTTGAGTCTAATTTCATAGCTGCCATTTTATATATCCTAAATACACAGTTAAATAATATTTTTGAATAACTTGACAAAAATATAATGCTCGCAAACCATATTTACCATGGCTTTTTGTCTCCTTGACAATCAAGTGGATACATTTTTTTGTATCTGTTGGTTGTGGTGGAAATGTCATCACAACTGAATGACAGTCAAATTTGATCATTGTGAAATCATTTTCAGACAATAAATATAGATATAAATATTAAATATAATAGAAAATATAATCAAATAAATTATATTTATCAAATACAATATAATAAAAATTAAAAGATACATCATTAATTTTTTTTTTAAACGAATAAGGGTAAAAAAAAAGAAAAAAAAATCCATAAAGTAGCAAAAAAAAAAAAGTAACGTTTTTTGAAGGCCTGGTTAAAAGTTTCCAAAACAGTATTAAAGGAGAACTCCGGTCAATTTTAACATTGAGCTCATTTTTTTGTAAATTTGGAGTGCTGTCAATACAGAGAACAACGACAAAAATCGGTGTTGCCTACACCGTGTTATCCTCTTTTTAAAATTTGCACCCTGTTGACTTCAATGGGGCAAGTTTTAAACCTGCTTTTAGCCTCTTAACATCCTTGATGTGTCATTACAAGTGCACAGCCATGTTAGATGATTCCTTCAGAGTGAACACGGTGAATCTGACTGCAGTAGATGTGAAAGATATGAATAAAAGTGATGTTAATTCAGCTTTTATTCATATCTTTCACATCTACTGCAGTCAGTCAATGTTAAAATTGACCGGAATTCTCCTTTAATCTTACTGGCATATTAAAAAAAGAGAAAATAGAAAAATCAAACAACATAAACAAGAGTGAAGATTAAAGAAACACTGATATATAGAGGACCACAATCGGAGTAATTCCTGAGACTCACTGAAAAGAATAGACAAGCAAAACTGTAGACAGTTTCAAGAAACATCTTAACAAAAGAACCTTCAAAATGTGCCAAGAGTGAAAATGTATGCCCGATTTCAATTTATTTCGCAGTACATGGATGTCAGGTAGCATTTTGAGTATGTGAATGATTCTCCTTCAGTAGAAAAAGGCCAGTGAGTGAGAGACAGCACTGCACCAAACAAACACCTGACTGCACAGTGCAGCCTGAAATACCATTTCTGAACATACCACAGACTAGTCTAAACATAACCAGCGAGAAAGCGTATCACTTGAGACTGCTTTTGTGCGATATTGATCTGATCCCGTCAAGTATAAGTGCACAATACAACATCCGAGCACCAGCATATCAGCTGACAGCAGATTTCCAAGACAAATGATAAAACCAGCATTACAAACACAAGTATCCTATTTATGACCTAGGAGGACCAGCTGCTCATATGTCCAGCGGAGTGAGAAGCCTGAGAAAAACATCAAGAGATCATCGTAATATCTGACAGATCCTAATCTGACGACCTTAACAATACCGTGGCCAGCATACGAGATGTTCAATACATTTATTACCCACAATCCGACCACAAACAGATTAACCAGCTCTGTGTCCAATCAATAAAAACTCACTTTGGCTTCTTGTTTGTTTTTAAGTGATCGCCAGTGAGCAGGGTAACCTGATAGCTAGTGGTCAATAAAACAGTCATTTCTGGTCTCTTAACCCAGGTGGTGCAAAACGCAATTTGATCTCAGGATGAGCTCTGAGACCCCATCGGCACAATCTGATATAATGATAAATGCACGAGGCCCGGGGCGCATCGACAAATACCAAACGATTGTGCCTGAGGTTTTCGTAAACAGACGTTCAGACTGTAAACAGTCTAATTTGCGTGGCATAAAGATGTCAGAGGGAATTGATCAAAAAAAAGTTATGATAACATTCATGCCACGGATGTGTCAAAAGTATTTTGTGTCACAAATTCTATGTTAAGTAGCTGTGGCAGTAGCTCACAAACCCTGTCTGTGGATCGAGCAGAGAACGTTGTCGAGGTCTGGCCTTCCGTGTCATAACTCATTCAGAATGGAGCGGCATTTCCTCGGCTCAGACAAGGCCAACATTATAACTCCTGTAAAACTTCAAACCCCCTTCCTGCCTTCACACACAGACCTGCATTGTGCTAGCGGGCCGGGCCTGGAGTGGAGCGGCCATTCTGAAGTGCCCGAACTGCCAAGAACATGTGGAGCCTTTTCAGCAACTGCCATTCTATTCCCTGACCCAGGGAGTTTTAGAGCCGCTGACTTGCCAAAATCCTCAGCAAAACATTTGCTTTTGAATAATCAAAATCCAGAGACGACATTCCAGAGCTGCGGTGCTGCTCTCCTGTGAAGATTTAGGGCAGGTACTTCAAACCAGTTGAACCAGTGTACCGTTTCTCATCTTAATAAGGTTTACGGATGTTTGCTTCCTGCAGCTTATTAAATTAAATTCATATCCCTAATGATGCGGGAGGCGGGATGGGAATAGTAAGAGGTTTAACGATTCTAGTACAGATTCAACTGAACGATTCTACTACTTAATTATTGATTCTTCTAGCACTTTTAATTGAACCTCTTCAATTGATTAATTGAGGGAGTGAGTCATTACACCAAAGAAAATAAAAAATAAAAATGTAGAATTAGGAAACAAATAAATAAATTTGGTCAAATGCAAGTATTACCGTTTCATTCGGTATTTGCCATTTCTATTTTTTTTTTTTTTTTTTTTTTTTTTATATTTAATACAAAATATATAGCAATAAATGTATGTTTTATATTTTTGTTATACATTTTTTTTTCCATATCATATCAGGTTTATACTTCGGACAGTACTCGACTCATACAAATAATTTGTTTCCTGTATTAAAAAAAGAAAGAAAAGAAAACCGAATGAGAATCAGTTCTCCGTGCCCCACCCTTTGCACATCACACTAGCAACCAACATGAAGTGCTTGTGGTGATAGAACTAAATAATCTGGTTTTTATAGAGAGGAAAACTTATCTCCCACAATCTCATTAGATGAGTAGCGCTGACATGATGTTATACAGCCTCATCTACACTCGAGAACAGAGGGGGGCATGAAAGAAAGAGCTGAATCAGAATTAGTTGTTCAAATGACTGCAATCTCTTAATCACCCAGCAGCTTCCTCTCTCCGTTGCCCTTCACTCTTGGGTGGTATAACTCATCCCAGCAGCCTGCAGCGTGTGAGAGTGATTTAGCCACTCGACTGGGAAACAGCAACGTGTCGCTGTAATGACTTGGAGAGCGGCGGGTTTTTCAGGGATGGGCGGCGGCCGCGACACCGCATGCAAGGTGAAATACGACAGCCATTTAGAGATGGAGGAAAGCCTGCAATCACCATGAGAAATGGTGCGCTGGGAAAACACACAGCTCCACCGCAAACATGGAGGATGCTGCAACTGCAATGGTCACAGACTGTTTGTTTGTTAACACAACAAAGAGACCATAAAAGGATCCAAGGTATATGCCCTGGTAAATTATATAGTTGAAAAAGGCCACAGGGAAAAACTACCCCTGACTTGTTGGTAATTATAAGCCTGTGACCTGTTCATGTAAGATGGATTGTGGGTTTTTCACAATGCCACTTTACACAAGGTGATGCTTGCCCTCACCTTCTGCCGCAAATGCACAAACACACAGGAAGTAGGCCAATGCAGACTGAAGGAGAGCAAGGGAGGGGGGCTTATAACACCTCAGCAGAAATACACTCTGCCATGCTGAATAATTCCTATGCAAAGCAAAACACCTTCTGGAAAAGAAGAATGATTGCGCTAAATCTTTTAAAATCATTTTTAACCAAAGTGTAAATATTTTGTGTCTGCTGCTGCATTTCCAATATTAGGGATGAAAGTGTTTGTTTAATTAGCATATATATTATATTATTATAAAAAAAAAAAAACATTGAGTAAAGCAGCAGTAAGTTGCTCCAATGGTTTTGCAAGCTTTCAAAACATTAAGAAATAAAAAAAGCATGCAGACTTTAGATCCCCCCCACCCCAAAAAAAGAACCGACAAGAAGACTTTTATCTTCAGATCAAATAGTTTAAGCTGCTTTATTCATTGATATTTTACTGTTGCAGAAAAAACCCTGGACAATTACAAAAAGCATACTTATACAGCGTTACGTGAGAATTTGTCAGAAGCGACATCTATATTAGATCTTGATCTGTTTTTTTAATCATGCATGAAAGGCATGGCTTGCATGCCATGCAAGTTCTGCAATCCTTTGCAAATGGTTTTATACACTTCTAAGATCTACTGCAATTCCTATCATCACAAGCTTCTTTTTTTCTTGCTTGCTGGGGAATGTATGGTGCTGTTCTAGTTCCTGCAGCCCTCAGGCACAAAAAGCTGCAATGCAGGAGGGAGCAATCAGGACACATTGTTCTAGAAAACACACCGCCTGTTCCTGTGAGTTTAATGAATTGGACGGCACCATAAGGTGACTGCAGGTGCTCTATAACAGCATGATGTTTAAGGAGAGATGCCAGATTTCATGTTGCAACAACACAGATGCAGACAGAGGCCATCATATACGCATTATCGCTGAGCAAACCTTGCAATTTCTTAGTGCAAGAATCAGGCAAATAACCATTTGCAAAAATGAAAGATGTCAGCTGTTGTTCAAGCACACTGAGCAGTTTGAGGAGAAATTAAATTCCCCTTGGGCTTAATCAGGGGTGGGTCGGCTATGTGCTAGAGAAAACTGAACAGCCATTTGTGCCTGCAGCAGGAGACATGATTATATTTGACAGACTGAGAGAATCAATCTGGCAATAACACAGATGATGAGAACCACACTGACATCTGTACGCACAGACCACTTCCTAATGTAACTCAGAGCTTAAGACTGTGATTAAAGTGTTCAAAAGCGGCAAAACATTTAAAATGTCAATTTTATGTGAAATGTCAAATCTAGTCAGGGAAGCTTTGTGTGCGTCCATGTAAATTTTGCCATCTCTTTAGAGTTTTTACCAATGTTTCCTACACGTGAACAAATGACTCAGAGAATAAATTTCACGAAAGCAGTCAGTGAATCGCTAAGAGTCATTACATCCGGGTCGCAACTGTTCACAACTCCTTCACTGAACCAAACTTAAAGTTAATGACTATATTCTAAATCACTCAGAGCCACAGTTCATAGTTGACTATCTCACTGAAGTTTTTTTTTTATAATAATGATATAAAACAAAACCTTCACATTTTGCTAACATATTATTGGTCAGCCTATTAATTAATTTCCAGGTCTAGTAATCAACATTGTTGTAGACTTGCATGGCAAAATTGTACTTAATTCAACTAGAAAAACATCCTAGCTTATATAGGCTAACTTAAATTACCATAGTCTACATAATAAAAATCCCTTCATCACAACACTCAACAGTGGCTGTTGATAGAATCTAAAAGTAAAAAGCTATGAACTGAAATGCTTCTGAACTACCATCTTTAAATCAAGCAATTCTGTAAAAGTCATTTGGTCAATAGTCTTTTTTTCTGTTTCTGCACAATAGTGCAAGATCGTCCTTCAACGATGAGGAGAAAGTTCCATTAAAACACTGGGGCATTTGGCACTGCATAACACTGCATAATATCAACATGTAGCCTATAATCGGATTTACAAATGCTAAATATCTCCAGATTGTGCACATGATGGCAAAAGGCAATTTGGAGAACTACAAAACCTGATTAGCCTGCTGTGATTATGGTGATTATGGAAATGCTGAAATGTTTACTTGTGAATAACCACTATGTTAATCAGGAAATTCAACATTTTGGGCATATTGTAGAGAGGCTGCGTCGTTAGCCTTTGCTGAAGCCAGCAAGAATCAACTGAAGATTTGAGCTGAACAACAATTTAAAATCTATTTGTCCATAGCATTAAGTTTGCAGAGGCAGCTACCCGGCTGCGTATAAAGTTGCTTAAAAGATCCCTTGAGATGTGTTTGACTTCCAAAGCTTTCTGTGCAAGAGCTCAGGAACACGCACTCCACAGCGGCTGGAAGCCAGACAGCTTAGCTTTACTTCCCAGTGATTGGCAATGAGAGATTGAGTTTTGCATTGGAGAATCAGCATGTGTCTGTGGAGATTTTTAAGCTCTGTGGAGGTCAAATGCTATAATGAAACCAAAACGATCACTCGAGCATCAATCGACTCTACGTTCATCCATTTCAAGATGGTTTATGTGGTTTAGGAAGATGGGAGTGGTGAGAGAGGATTATGGAGGACCCCTGTGTTGCAGAAGCAGGATATTGAATCCACAGGAGGGCTCTTGTGAGACCGTCTGAGGTGGGCCAGTTGAAAAAAAGGGAATGAATCGGTTTTATAGATTCTAACTTAATTGTTAAGAGACTGCAAACGTGTAATGGTACTTCTCTCAAACGCACTGAAACTACAGAGCCAGAATCAAATTGAAGATGTCATCACTTTAAAAGAAAGATCAGTTGATTTGTTTTTCAAAGCGAATGGGTCATTTCTAACAACTTATTGTTGCTAGATAAATACATACAAGCCCATTCCAGAGCAATGGAGTCAGACTGCTAAATGAGGCAAAGCTTGTGAAGCTGGTGGGGGGAGGAGAAAAGACTCTGTATCACATTCATATTCACAGTCAACTGCACATTAGCTGTGACAAAGCAAATACAGCTCAGATGTAGCCTGATGACAGACGTTTGGGACCGAGCTCTGATCACCATTGTGTCATTCATCCAAGTGCTCTACTGCAACATGATGCATTAGTTTGTCAAGCCATTGTGGTTGGGTGTCTCCTGTTGCCATGGAAACGGTGCCGACGGGCTCGGGGGCCGCTTAGAGCAGAGGTCAGTGGCGGGATGCCAGAATCCCCCCAACAGGCGTCATTAAACAATGCAAAGTGGACACAGCATGAGTCTGGGGCTCCAAGAGAAAGGCCTGCATTGATGCACTGTATGCGTTCAGCTACTGCAGTTGTAAAAAACACAATATCTGTTCCAATGTAAGATATTGTAGGAAGACAATGGCTGGTCTCTGTGTTCACAACCACACCCTTTTCCTTCTTGTCGCTTGAGAAACCGGGAGAACGAAGCATCTGGCTCTTCCGAGCTGAACAAATAAGATTGGGCCGCATGACGGATATTCCTGCAGTAGAGGGGTCGTGTTATCAAAGAAGCCTTGAACAGGGCAGCGGCGGCCAATACAAACAAAGCGTAAGCTAATCACTCCATCTTCCACCACAAAACTCCCTCGTCTGTTTCCACACACCTATCTTCCTGGATCTCCAGTGATCGTGGGATAAGGCCGCTCTGTTTGTTATTGAAGCCAAGGGCATAGGCTCACCTAATAAATGCTGGGTTAGGATTACCCTGTAATGGCCAGAGAACAGAGAGGAGGATGAGAGAAAGTGAAAGGAGATGTTTGGTGCCTGCTTTGTGTTCTCTTCATCAGCTGCTTAATTATTGATGTACTTGTCACACTGCTAAGGGCGAGAGAAAAATGTTCGTCCAGTGAGTAAAAGAGTCCAAACACAAACACAATATTGAGCTTTCTTCAACAACTGATGACGTTTCACAGTTCATCACCTCTAAATGACCCCCAAAAATTACTGCATGTTCATACAAAGAAAAAGAAAACACTAAACCAGACAGTCTTCACGCAAAAATTAAATAAATAAAATTACCTATGCATTATAAAAAGTAAAATGTGTATATAATATACATTACAAATAAAATTATATTATAAATGTACTGTAAACGTTAATTACATAAGTTAAATAGTGAAATATAAATATAAAAATATGTAAAATATGTATTATATATATTAAAAATATAGATGCAAATTGATAAAGCACTGACAAAACAATTTTACAGTCTATTAAGTCCAATCTAGTTCTTTTAATGACTGATAAACAGAGCAAAACCTCCAGGGACCAGCGACTCCAACCCTTAACCAGCTATCAGAAGTGATGTAAAAAGGAAGCCATATTGAGTGATGGGAGTAAACACAGCACAGGACTAATTGTCTGAAAACCATTTGAGCTGTCAAGACCAACCGTGCATAACGACTGAGAGGGTCCATTTTAAACTGACGACCAGGTCACCAAAAATGACAAAAAACAACAACATTTACAACCATTTACCCTCATGTGTCATAATAAATCTGTCACGTATGAAGAATACATCACATCTTAACGTTCACATTGAATCTAGTGGGTGAACAGCAAGGTCTGGTGTAGAGAGGGAAATATCATCTATTATTTACTGAGAGACAAACAACAGACTGTGAAATACGACACAGTTTAAGGCCCTGTTTACACCTGGTATTAAGATGTGTTTTGGTCGATAAGATCACAATTAGACGAGGCAGACGCATACCCGTTTACACCTGGTGTTTTAATCTGTCTCTTTTGTCCACTTCTATCCTGATTTTTTCAAGGGGAGTGTCTATGGGTCTACGTTTTGTTTTATTTTTCAGATCTTTTGATCTAATGGACATAATAAGTTTGCATAATTTACATATGAACGCGCACAGAGATGACAGAAAACATACGGAGAGCATAAGCTTTCGTTTCTACTCTGACAACCACAAGACCACGCTGAGTGCGTGTTAGAAATCAGGAATGGTGAGAGAAAATTGTGATTGGTACGTTTTTTGTCTTCAAACCAAACTTGGGTCTTCAGCAGATAAAAGTTCACATCCCGGGAAAGTAGTCTTTTGTGGTTGTTCGAACACATTCGACCACATGAATGAACTACACTAAAGCAATCCAGTCGAATGTGTTTTCGACTACCTCTGGAATTGGTCAAAAGAACACAAACTCAAACGTTTTAGACCCCGTTTACACCTGTATTTTGTGTCGTCCGCTTGTGATCCGATCGACTAAAACACATCTTAATACCAGGTGTAAACAGGGCCTAAAGGGGCGGTCACACTACACTTTTCGTTCCATTGACTTTCATTCATACGCATACGAATGACTCGCATTGCAAACGCAAGTGTTACGATCTCTTCTGAATCGCAACAAAATAAGGGAGTCACCACACACCACAGCCAATTAATAAGTTAATTTATTTATCAGTATAAGACAGAACAACATTAAAGATCAGTATAAATGGTAATCAGTGTGTCAGCAGATTATGTGCAAAGGTGTAGCATTTATGAAAGACAACAGTCCAACCATTCTCAGTCCATGAAACCTCCAAGAACAACAACCATCCCAAAGGAGATGGAACAAAAGGCGGCGGTGATCTCGCATATCCCTCACATCTCATGAGTTCTCCGATAGCCTCTTGACACGAGACCCAAGGTACAGAGCAAACGAAAACAGCCCCAATCTCTGCACAAACTCAGCCCCACGCTCCCATCTCTTTTATAGAGCATCATGATTACATTCAGGTGTGCAACCACTCCCTTCAGCCAATCACCTGCAACTTAGAAATAACGAGTTACTCACCGGAACTGTCACACAAGCTCATGTGAACATTTTCGCATTTCGCTCATTGCATTCCAAAGTTCAAGACTGGTGAACTCTGACGTGCAAATTCACATCACATGAAGACTTGTGACCAGTAGAAGATCATCATGGTGTGACCTCTTGGCCGAATTTAAACGTGTTAAACAAAACAAAACTACTATTTGATATATGGTGAATTCATGTTTATAATAAAGACACTGCAGAGCGTGACGTGAGCAATTTCGCACACTCAAAGTCTAGTGGGACTGCGGCTTAAGTCTACCCGCAGAATGAATGAATGACGAATCAGAATGCTTTCTCATATTGAATCTGAAGTGGTGGTGGCAGCTACACCAAAAATGGTACAAAAGATGTCACTAAGATGGTAAAAAAAAAAGGTTCTAACATGTACCATTTAGGTACTAACATGTACATTTTGGGTACCAATATACACCTTTGAGGTACTAGTATGCACCTCGTTAGGTACAAAGGCGTACCTTTTGAAAGGGTACCACCCCAGTGACAGCCTTGTACCTTTTTTCTGAGAATGTATGTGCATCTGCATATGAAAAAAAAAAAAAAAATGCATTCAAACATCACAAATCAGAAAACACAATATTCCATTGGCGTAGACGCCACATCCGTTTTTTTAGATGGGCTTTATAAAAACAGGCAGTGCCTGCTGGATAATACAACTCCATATACATTGACCCCTAGGAAGATACAAGCTGCTGCTGAACTGTAACATGCCTGCTATTTCCTGACAAAATAATATTTGCTTCAAAATGGCAGGCTGGGGAAGAAGAACACAGCGATCCCAGCATGCATTCATTTCTTTCTGGACCAAGTTAAATGCTCATTTTATCTGAAGGACATTAAAGGGAGGCTGGAATCTCATCCAACCAGGAAGCTGTTTGATGTCACAGAGCTCAAACGCTACAACTGCATTTGAACTTTAGAGCTACAGTCAGCAAGCCTCTCCCTCTCTCTATTTTGGGAACAGTGCAAACATCATCTCAATGTCAATTTATAGATTTTCAGTCCATAAATTAACCTAAAATACAAACATTGGATTCAAACATGGACCTATGGAAGTTTGTTTCCACCCCAGAATTAAAAAATATAAAAAGGTATTTGTGACTTTTTCCTCTTACAATTATGACTTTCGTGCAACTGTGAGTTCACATCTTGCAAATCTGATTAATAAAGTCCGAATTGTGAGATAAGTCGCTATTACATTTTTTTTTTTTTTTTATCCATGGTGGGAACAAGCTTCTATACAGACCACTAAAATGCCTTAACAAAAAGTGCTTACAAAAAAAAGGAGATAATCATGTAAAAAATAAAAAACAAAAAAGCAAAATGACATACAAAAATACAATAAAATGTAACCGTTTCATATGATTATACTTTTTGTTCATACACTGTTCAACCCCCCTAATCAGAATTTTTACTGAAGTGCTTTTTACTGAAAACTCTTGCAAGTACAAAGTACAAAGAGATGAAATAACATCATGCTAACCACTTCATATTAAGCATGTTTATGGCTATTAATCCGTCCATCTAACAAAAGAGCTCTGTGTTTCTTCCTGTGATTAAATTACACTGATGGATTCAGAGACTTGTGCTTGAGGGAGACACATTATACAGTAAGCTCCTGAGAAATACCTTACAGTTATTGTGTGACTTAATCATATATCGCTTTGAGAGATTTCTGTCCTTTCAGCATTCCTGTGTGGGGTCAGATGGCCAGGGCCCCCTTAGTGTCAAGAGTAATTACCTCCCACTCCAATGGGGCCTTTGTAAAGTGACAGGGGTAAAACAATCCCATGGAGAGGGAGAGAAACAGAGGGAAAGACAGAGATGGAGCACATGTTTACATCTGTGGAGAGGCCGTGTAAGCACATGTAAGATTTTGGGTGTCTTGAGTTGATGTGGAAGAGGCTTAACATAAGCACATGAGCTTATAAAGTTTATGTCTGAGCACCAGTGCATGCCTATAATGTTTCTGAGGTGTGAAACATTTATAGAAAAAAAAGATAAAAAGGGAAGCACACGCTTATGATCTGTAAAAGTAATCAGGAAGCATTGGACATCAGGAAATGAGTGAATGACGACTGCTTACAGCAGGGTGGATTTGCTCGAATTTTAATGCAAGAGTATCACGTATCACCTTTGAAGGCTTTCTATATTTAATGATGCCTTCAAGTCATGTTGGAATGATCAAATTTGATCATATTGTGGATAAAGGATGTCAGCTGGCACTCAAAGTACCAAAAGCATCCATG
Organism: Abramis brama; assembly: GCF_963993115.1. Classification (NCBI taxonomy): domain Eukaryota; kingdom Metazoa; phylum Chordata; class Actinopteri; order Cypriniformes; family Leuciscidae; genus Abramis; species Abramis brama. The sequence goes on along the minus strand of NC_139985.1, from coordinate 13,865,735 downwards.
GGAAACCAGCATATAAAGATGAGAGGCTGAAAACATCTCACTAAACTGCCACTTAGAGGAAAAACTCTATAGACCGCCAGCTTGCCAATGGATTTACATTTGATCACTGACCACATTGGCATTTGAGACTGTTTCATGGTGAGAGTGCTGTGGTCAGGGAGTGCTGTATTTACGGACTGCTTAACTGTGAACTATTCTGTCTAGTAAAACAGCAGCAACAACAACTGACATGTCAATGTCGATAATTCAGATTAATGTATTTGAGTGCATCTGAAAGCCCAAGGAAACTCTGGAGATCTAATAAATAACTTTGCTGACGGCATTTTTCTTATTAAAATCTAAAAAGACAGAAGCAGAACAGTTTGTTAAAAATGGCTCTTAAGCTCTAAATCTCTGACCACTTAAACTATAGAAAAAGAAAAACTTCAGAAAAGAAGAGAAGAAGTGTTGAAGAAACCATACGTGCACCTGCATCAATTAATGTGAGTACTCAAGTATATCCTTAACGTGTAACGGAATTTGTGTCAATGCAACATTACATGGAAAGTGTAAAAAAGTAAAAATGAGTTGATGCCTTAAAAATCTATTTCTACTTAATCTGACCCCTAAAATGAATTTGGTTCATTATAGGTCACCTGACACTGAATGAACTCTTGCTTTTCCTGTCTGGTATTTCACTGCTTGTTTGCAGCAGGACGTGTTTATACACGTATAGTTGCATAACCCATAATTTCCTTGTAACTGTATACATACTTAACAGTTACACAATCCAAACTTTGTGCTACACAGGAATATTTCAAGACACACTATAACTCTGGGCAATAAAGTTATGCAGTAATAAAATGAGTGCACCTTGTAGTTTTAAAGACATTATCTCAGTTTTTAATTATCATCTCTGGGTGTACATTAATTAACCGAAGAAGACAAAGTATGATCTGGAACAGGTACGGCACAAGCAAGTCCCAGCACACACTGGGGCTGCGCGAAGACTTCAAAGGGGCACAACCTCCTTAGTCCTTTAAAATAAGCCCCTAAATTATTATGTAAAGTCCGGGACACACCAAACCGACGCCAAAGAACTAGCGTGGATGAAAGCCGACTGTGTTGTCGCCTCGCGTCACCTGCGTCGGGGGAAAATAGCTGCACTTGAATACACCTAGAGAACTACAGCCAACCGTCAGCTAGAATGCGCGTTCTGCGCCTGCGTGTAAATGAGACGACTGTCTATTTCTGAAGATATTCATCTATATTCGCCATTCAAAAAGGGAAACCGACGCTGCAGGCTGCAGACACACAAACCATAAACAAAGCAGTGCGTGCTTACCGTTTTGAATATCAATCCTGCTAAACACTTTCTTTATTCCACTCCGCTCATGTTAATATTGAAATATTGGCCAAGGAACACTCAGGTAAGATGACGTAACATTTGAACAGCCTTCTATCTGTACCGTTTTGACTTTGCTCACTGTTTTGCTATTATTCTCGTGCACTGACTCGTTCACTAAGCTGAACAGCCAATCAGAGTTCTCTCTCTCACCAACGGCGCGACGCCGATTCAACATGTCGAATCGGCCGAAAAAAAGCAGACGAGGACCAATTTCAGCCGACTGTGCAGAACCGTGCGGAACACACTGAGAAAACTTAGTCGGCCAGCGCACAAAAACTGCCCGACGGCCGACCGTCAGCTTGGTGTGTTCCGGGCTCAAGGAGGAATTATTGTGCAAAACAGACCATGCATGAAGAAAAGAAATGAGAGTCTCAGGTTTGGCTCTCATTATGGAGTCATGTGCAGGGTGAACTGACATCTGGTTTGAGTAAAACAAAGTCAGAGCCTATAAAGCCCACGGCGGGCTGAGATCCGCCTGTCCCCAAATCACAGGAACCTCCAAGGGTTGCTCATCAAGGGTCTGTGGGTAATCCAAAGCACACAATGTTGGTTTCAGTGTATGTGTCCACTCAACGGTTCAGTTCGCAGTATGTGGACATATAGTCGACTGAAGCTAATGTGTTTTTATTTTCCTTCTCTGCCAAGGGCACACTACAAGACTGAAGTCTGCAATTTAGAATTTAGAATTAATTTTAATAACTTCTTGTCTTTGAGACAATCCACTGAGTCAAAGAGATGATGTTGATGAGGCTCAATGTGATATCAATCGTGTGGTACAGTATATATAGTCAATTACCTTTTAAAAAATATATATTTTATAAGGTCAAAAATAAATTGTTCCTTTACCTTTAGGTTATCCTACATGCATCAATTGCAAGATCAGTCTCTTCTCCGACTGCAAGTAGTCTGATTCAGTTGAGTAAAGTGCACCATTCACCAAAAATCAAGTCTTTAAATGAACACAAGCTGATGACACTTTATCTTGTGGTGTGTGTTTCGCTTAAGGCTGTTTGGGAACTTGGGAATTTATTTACAAAGGTAGAGTTTATGTGTGTAATGGTGGGCATACCATAGTGTAGCTACATTATCTTTAAGTTCAAAGCAAAGCTGGGCTGATGAGGAGGAGGAACTCGGCTCTTTGAGCCTACACTCACATGGTGCGTACAGAAAAAAAAACAATCAAAAAAAAAAAAAAAAATGCTTTGATAAATTGGAACACCTAAAATGGCTCCAAGTCAATTGTGCTAGCTCATCAGAATACAGATGAGGAATAAGCTTGGCTCGTCTCCTCAACACCAACATCAGATCAGTGCAAACCTGAGCATGTTTGTGGAGGGGGGAACAAAGAGAGACCACATATTAAGAGAAAAACAAAGAGAAGTGATGAATTGCTTCATTAAAAAAGCATTAGTAGAAGTGTGACCCAGTCAGACAAGCAGTGTCCCTGGTGCATGGCTCATGGCAACAGTGCAATGCCGTACCTCACTGTCAATGCTGAAAATCCTGCTGATACCTGATGACTGTATTCTGTGGTGTGGATTCTGGAAAATCACCAGGACTGTATCTTTACCAATAAGCATTTGCATCTCCCTTTACAGCCAAAAAGAGCTTGTCTTTTAGCAGGTTTATTGTAAACACAGTAGGAATTCATGATATTACAATTCTGGCTGAGACAGATAAGAATAACTATGTCAGATTTTATCTTAATTTAAAATGTATCCCAGGGATGAAGCACTCAGAAAAGGAATGAAAAGACTTCCCTTTAAAGGAAGAACCCTTGAGCTCTTGTGGTTATGAGCTATGTTAGAGCTGCACAATTGACTGTTAAAAAAAAAAAAAATCATGATCTCGATTCAAACACCCACGCAATCTTATATCTCATATTATCACAGAAGAACTGGTGTCACAGAACACTGATGTCTATGGAAGCGATCATAATAGAGCAAATCGCCTTTCGAAAGTAACATGACGCTTCAAATAACGATTGTATAGATTACACTGTTACACCACCAGGTGGCGAGAAGTGACTGTTGAAAAATGTATTTGTCATTGAATCAGTTACAGACCATCAGGCCGAACGGTTTTTAGAATGGTACGGAACGGTTCCAGTTGTGTTTCCACTTGAGCCATAGGGCACGGCACGATTACAAACTGTTCTCGGCCTGGAATTCTCAGCACGGTTAACTAACCGTGCCGAACCGAGCTGGTAGAATCCATGAAGTGACGTCTCAACTCAGAATTGGTCACTTGTCTGTTGCCTGGGTACCAGTTTCTCTGTAGCTGACTAAGAGGCCTATTTGAGCAACGTAAACACAAATGAATAATAAAATTAAAATAAATATTTGATCATCCTCCATTACGTGGTCGCTATACATCTCATATCATCTATAAAAGCTTGAGTTACCAAGGCAACGACTGACACTTTTGTATTACATTCCAAAGAGCGGCCGTTATCTAGCCTGGTAATACCAGACTCTGCTACTTCGCTTTGCTTCGTAGAGAGAGTCTGGAGTTCCGTATTAGAAAAACGTTTTCTTTACCGCCTGGGGGCGCTAGTCTGAAGCTTAAAATCATTGGTTACCCGTAAGCCAATCACATAACGTTTGGTTATGGCGTGTGTTATGCGCATGCTCAGCTGCATCTAACTTCCACTGTAAACACATGTATGATGCGAAAACAAAACCATCGAGCGAAATACCGGAGTGAGCATGGCTGTGAACGACTTTTGCAGATTATGTGAAGTAAATCTACGCATCCACGGTACAATCAGCGTCTACGTCACGGCTCTCAGCCCGCCCTCTGTTCGTTGATTGGCCGGCTGTTTTCAGGCCAGAGGAAAACGGAAAGCTATGACGCGGTCTCAGAAGCGAAATGAAATTGAGCGGAAGTACGAAGTCTGACGTAGTCAGGCTAGCCGTTATCAGCCCCACAGTGGAAAATTAAACCGTAACCGCACCAGCTGGCCCGGATCGGCATGGAATGGAACGGTTACGCAATCAGAACCGTTCGGCCCAATGGTGGAAAAGCGGCCATTCATTCAAGTGATTCGCTCAAAAAAATGCAGATTCCTCCAGTAATGAAACAAGTATTTCTAAAGAATCATTCTTTATTCAAACTGATTTTTAAAAAAATAATTCATTCAAATTAAAAAAATTTTTTAAAAGACTGCAGCAATTAACATTTAGTCAGAACCTCCAGTAATTTATGTTATTGTTTAGTTGTCTCTTCAGAATCGTGGGAGATTGGTGGTTGTGGAAATGAGTAGTGAACAGCGAGATAAACGTTAAATCTTGTGGAGAAGACATTCTACTTGTCAGACTCAGAGTTGATGGGAAAATAGATGCCTACAAAAGTTTTGGTTTGGAGGAAAACAATCTCTGTGGTATTACGATGAAGGGAAAGTTTAATTATCCTGAATAGAGATACACCTAAATATCATTCTTGTGCCCATAAATTTACAAAAGATGAAGGTAGATGTCTTATTTTTGGCAGCCAATACTTTTTCCAGTCTACCACACAATACAGTAGTCAACAAAAGTGTCTGAATGCAAAAGCGAGGATGGAAAGGCTTTATCATTCTTCAAACAATCCTACAATTCTTTGCCATCTCAACTTCACAGCTAACCATTGTTAGCTATAAACCAAGGTGGATTAAATCAGTATCCAGCTGGATGTCAAGCAAGGAAGTGAGCCAGAAAGCCACGTAGCGGTCAGTCAGTAACTGTAATCAAGAACCGGCCTAACAGAGGCAGGAAACAAAGCAGGCCTTAACACAAAGAAAAAATCTGTTTCCTCTCTTGACCCAAGGGACTTCTCAGACATCCAATATCTCAGTTTCAATTGTTTTTCATTTAGGCCGGGTTTATTTAGAGGAACTGCTGCCCTTTATTCTTTATTTATTGACTTTTAAATTGTGGATATGAATATGCTTTTGTTGATGTATAAGGCTTTTTATAGCTCCTCACTTCTTCTGCATTCGGTGTTGAAAACAACTCTTCAGTCCAAGAAGTCTTTCTATATTTTGGATTTTTGTATTTACAGGGAATGTAGAGCCAAGACATGTGGATATACAAGACAGATTATAATTATTACAGGCAATATAGCCGGTGGTCTCTAATGAAACTGTCTCATTGAAGTATGCCATATGGAAATCAATATAAAGCAGAAAACAACATGCCAAAGTGTGTGGTCAACCGTGTGTTAAAACGTCATGTGTTTGCAATTATTAAAAGTCTGGTTAAGAAGGGGGAGGGGGAGGGGGAGGGGGAGGGGGAGGAAAACACCAAAAACCAATGCGTCATATTTCATCCTGACTGACAAACATCATTTCAGGGGTTGCGAGAAAAGTAGGAGTGAGCAGGCCAAGCAGAAAAGAACAATAGAATAACAGAGACCGCTTTGGTCCTGCAGGTCTACACAATGCTCTTATTGTTAGTCCAGAACCACAGCAGATCTGGAAAGAAAGGAGAAGGAGAAAGAAAAGACACCAGCCCTCTCCAAAGACTGTGATCCTGACTCATGTTGCACATTCCTACAGATCTCAGGTCTGTTGCTGTGTGAGACGTGGACTCCGTTCTCACAGTGGCCGGGTTTAAATGAGTGGAGGAACTGAAATGCAAGACCAAGTAGGATATGCTTCCTCATTTTAATAACTGCTTGTCACAGACACTCCACAGAGTCAAAAAGATGATGTTGATGAGGCTCGATGCGATGAGCTGGCATTCTGATTTTGCATTTAGCGGATGGTGGAATGTGTCTGTTGGCTGTATGCAAATATCAGCACAAATACCACTAGATTCATTCAAACCGAGTCACTGTTCAAGCTGACAAAGAGCGAAAGACAGCCATCTTTAAAGGACGGTTTCCCAAAAAATTCAAATTTTGTCATTATTTACACACTTGAATTTCTTTCTTCCATGGAACACAAAAGGAGTTGTCTCAAAGAATGTTCTCTCTTTTATATAATGAAAGTGGAAGGGGACCAGCTAAAAAAAAAATAATTAAACATCAGACAAGTTTGTCTGTATGATTTTCACTATATTCCAAATATTCTGAAGCCTAATAGCTTTGTGCAAGAAATATATTGAAAGTAAGTTATTCACAAAAAACAGATATGGTCACCGTTCTCTGTCATTGTATGGAAAAAGAGCAGCTGGACATGCTATAAATATCTCCTTTTGTGTTCCACATAAGAAAAAAAGTGAACTGTGAAGGTGAAGTGTGCAATTTTTGCACCACTAAGAATTGCAAACAGAATTGCAAAAATAATGACTTTTCAAACACATCCTGCTTTCCTTTGTTCACACAAACAAGTAGTTTTGCAACAATTTCATGCCGCTGGTTGAGCCATTGTTACCATGTCTGGACCACTTTATCAAGCAGATTCATAACCGCAATATTGTAGTACCGCGCTACTGACAAGCCAACCGCAGAGGAATGCAAGTAATCGCAGCAACCGCGATATTCGCGTGTTTTCTTTTTTCATAAGGCTATACCCTTCTTGTTTTGAACTTCGTGCATGTGAATTGAATGTTAAATAAGTTAATAATGATAACAAGACTGTTTATCATGGTGCTTTGTACAGAGGCTTCGTGGATTTGCACTGAGCGTGTGCGATTACCTGCGTCTGTCTTTGAGGTCAAGTCATTTATATTCGTGAAAAGGTTGCTGTGTCCAAGTAAAGCAAAATATTTGTTGTATCATCCTTTAAACGTTTAAGCATATTTGCCATGAATGGCGTCAGTGAAAGCGCTGGTCAGCATTCCACAGCGCGAGGAAGCCGCGAGAAAAAAAAATCAGCAAGTCACGCATTGAATCAACGCCATTGGTCTCTATTAAGTGAAGCATTAGCGTTCCCCATGCGACACATTGCTGGTCAGCTGAGCCTTGAAAAGTGTAGCTCAAAGTTAAAAATGTATTAACACCTTGTTTCATTACATTTATCTTTTAATGAATCAGCGTTTTTGAACGTGTTCGTTGAATGAACGGTTTAATGACTCACTCAAAGACAGTCTGTTGCCGTAACAATGTAACTCCGCGCTGAGTGACAGTCTTTCAATACGCAGAGACGCTGTTTAGTTTAGGTTACATTGGTTACTGAAAATGTCCTCGTTTTTGTGCGTGCTGACCACATCGTAACACTTATTTATACAGCAACAAATAAATCAAAATAAATAAATGGCGAAAGGTAAATTCCTTCACGCGACAGCCCTAACAGATTGTAATTCCGTTTGGTGCCACTAGTGATGCAACAATTTTAAAACTTTAACAAACGTTTAAAGGACAAATCCAGTGAAAAATGAACCTAGGGGTAATTAACACATGGTTACCGAGTCGATCGTTCCCTGCGATGCGTTTTCATGAAAATCGAATGTATAGAGTTTTATCTTTAAAAACAGATTAGCTCATAACACTAGTATATGGGGCACAGAGTAAGTAAAAGTAAATCGCTAGTTAATACCACTAACAAGGCTCAAAATAGCCTCACACTAACACGGTAGCATATTGAGGGTCCCTACATGCAAACCGAAGCATTGAGAACTTTGTAAGTGGACAGTTTAATAAGAAGATACTTTATAAAGACAGTACATTACGCGTTTACATGCAGGATCCATCTTGGAAAACAGTCTCGACTAATCGAGCCACGAACGCCGTCGATAGGATAGCTGGTCGATAGGAATTACGTTTGTGAAATCTAACGTAGCACGGCGTTCGTTGCTCGATTAGTCGAGACTGTTTTCCAAGATGGATCCTGCATGTAAACGCGTAATGTACTGTCTTTATAAAGTATCTTCTTATTAAACTGTCTGTACACTTACAAAGTTCTCAATGCTTCGGTTTGCATGTAGGGACCCTCAATATGCTACCGTGTTAGTGTGAGGCTATTTTGAGCCTTGTTAGTGGTATTAACTAGCGATGTACTTTTACTTACTCTGTGCCCCATATACTAGTGTTATGAGCTAATCTGTTTTTAAAGATAAAACTCTATACATTCGATTTTCATGAAAACGCATCGCAGGGAACGATCGACTCGGTAACCATGTGTTAATTACCCCTAGGTTCATTTTTCACTGGATTTGTCCTTTAAAGGAGTCATAACCTAGTATTACCTTGGATACCCACGCTCTATTATAGTCTTTCAGGCCCTTCTAAAAAAGAAAAGTGGAAAAAAAATAAACACAGAGCTCCTCTGACCCTTATTTCTAAAGGCATTATTGTCTCGCGAGATCTGATGCGATATTTTGGCTGTCGTGGACGGTCATTTTAATAATGCAAATGAGGGGCGCGTTGATTGGTGGCAGGAAGGAGGGGGGTTGACACCGCAGGTAACGCTTCAGCATATCATTCCAAAATGACATCATGGCGCAAGTTTTTTCTGATTTCTCATTACTATGACTGCCATGCTCAGTTAGCGTAACTTTAAATGTAACTGCAATCTCAGTCATTTGTTGTTTGCAAAGTAGCAGCCATTCCCCATGTTTACCTCGAGGGCTAATACTCCCGCTAGCATACAATAGCCGCATTAGCAGTTAGCTGCTGTTTGTTACACACAGTAGAGCAATAAAAACACAGTCTTACCGTTTCAATTGCAGGCAAGTCTCTGATTGTTGGAATGGCCCCTTTTTCCAAACGGAGCTTCGATGCCAACTTCGCCTGATATTGCCCCAAATTTGTGAACGATTCCGGCGTAAAATGATTAGCACAGACACCTAACGTTAAGCCAGTGGGAAGGGTTGTAGGAACCGCGTCATTAAAAATGAATTTAATCCACTGGTCCCTGACAGCTTGGTCCGTTCTTGGGAGAGAAAACACATTTACATGTTGATTCTGGCAGTCAACAACAGAGCAACTCACGTGTGCACTACGTTTCTGCATCTTTCGCGACTGAATATGAGGGGGAGAGGGGCAGGGCGGGCTTCCTGCAGCATAGGTCTGCGGTGTCCATATATGGTATATCCTGCCCCGTCTTGACGTCAAGTCGGGGCAGAAATTAAAATCTCATATTTGAGTGCGCGTGCACGTGGGCTGTTTTACGAACCCAGGGGTAAACAAACGCTTCACTTTTAAATATCGGCTTCCCGGCCAGTGTATAATCGTTAGGCAATCATAACATACATTGATTCTCGTGGAAAAGTGAAAATTACAGGTTATGATTCCTTTAAGCACAAACAGAATAGGACTGACTCTTTTCAATAAGCAACCGTTCCGATAGTATGATGTTGTGCAGCTTTAAGATTGAGAAACAATTCTTAAATCATTTTAATGCTAACATTAATGAATGCCTACTTCAATTATCAACTTGTGCCCCAAGACTCTTCGTTGCGGAAATCAGACATCTTCAAAGGAAGAACTAATGAAAAACAGCCACATCTGTGACAAGCAATCCATAATTAGCACTTCTTAAAGGTAAGTCCCTTCCTGTCTTGCATCCTCCAATCAGGACGGCCAAAACATAAGGCACTTATGCACTCTGACCTCCTTCATTTGATCCACTCTTTAAATTTAAAATACTGACTAAGTCAATGCTTCGGGGTCTTAAAGTTAAAATCACAGTCCGTTTTGATGTCGCCGACTGGCACGCGTTCCCCTGCCATCCATAACGAACTAAAAACCAAGACTGCCCATTTCAGTCTGACATATAAGTAGATGGAAGACAGAATGTAAATGCTTTTCCACTTTGCAGACTCTCTCCAACCCTCCCCCACACCTTCCCTTGGCTGAACACCGGGAAAGTGCTTGATGACTTTACCGTGCCTGTTTGAAGGTCTGCTGGACTTCAGGACATTTAGCATGGACTGACAGAGAAATCACATTATTTAGTCCAGCGTTACCCATTAGAGAGATGAGCCATGAAAATGAGCATGTGTGCATGAGTTGCAAGTGGAAGCAGGTTCATGACGAAGTGAGCATTTTCCCTTGATCTTCATCTGTAAGTTTCTGATGCAGCCTGGCAGAGCATTTACATTTGGATTGGGAATCACCTGGTGTTCATTTGTTAGGGAGCAGAGCGGAAGATTAATTAGAGAGAACAGAAAGTCGATACAGCCAATTTCCCTTCCACAGTAAATTATGCTGATGCAGTACAAACAGCATAATGGAGTTTTGAGGGGTGTGATTTCAGTCTCTTTCCTTCTTATTCTGTGTCAGGTAACAGTTTGTGCATCTAACCATGTGCATCCAGCGGGATCAGGCATCTGTTCTCAATTATGGCCTTTCTGTTGCGTCCACAAACATTATACTGTGTTTGTCCATTGGTTGAATGAGGGAACCAAAAATTTCCCCTGCGTCTGAAGGGAAAGAGGTATTTTGGTACATTATAGCTGTTGTAAACAAAGCTGATTAATTGGTCGAAGAGCTTAGATCCCTCTCTAAGGTGACTGCAAGTGTGAGAACTACTAATATGGTATGAGAAAAGCTACAAAACCAACTTCCAACAGTGAATTCTGTTTAACGGATGTAATGTGGCCTCTAGTTTTACTCCACTAGTTATTTAATTCTACAAATGAAAACTTAGATCAGCACCAAGCAACAGGGTGTCCTAATTACAGGGAGGCCTTCACCCTGATCTAGGTCAACTCCCTCAGGGCTGGTCCTCGGACAGGAAGTCCAAAAATCGGGGGTGAGTTTCCAATTCAGAGGCATACAATAGCAACAATACGTGTGTGTTGTGCACTGTCTCCCCCTCCTTCTTCTCCTCTCCTTCCTTAAACAAACATCCTTCCTGTGGAAGATTATTTCAGATCAAGTCAGCAATTCTACATGAAGTACAGTGTTTCCCCTACCATTATATAAGGGGGGCGCCCCGCCCTCCTAACGGCTCCCCCCGCCCCCCTTGAAGTCAAGTAAATTTGATTTGATTTTCTTTATAGCGCCAGATTACAATTTGTTATTTTATTAAAAAAAACTAAATAGCCCTTAAGTAATATGTTATTTATCTTATTTCCACGATGGCATGTATTTTCTGTCTGTGTTTGCGCGTTTACAATTATCCCAATGAGTGCGCAAGCGCGCACACTCACACACAAACAAACACTTGCGTCAAATACAGATGAGCACTAGGGGACAGAGAGCGCGCGGCGGGAAATATGTCGCTGAACTGAAGATGGCAACACTCGCTCTACTGCGAGTAGCAGCCGGAGTAGCTCTCCTGCTCCAAGTCTACGCCCGTTTCACACAGATTTCGTTTGCAGTGCGTGTGCGGTGAGTATTTTTTTCCGTACCCATGTTTACAGAGCTTTCACACTGCACGCGGATGCAGTCCGTCGATGATCGATCCGTTCCAGTTGCGGTGCGTAGCCTATACAGCAGTGCAGCGATCGTTTCCGCACCGAGTCTACTTTTGCCGTTTATATGCTGTCTATGATTTCTGCTGTGCTGCAAACGCTGAATTAAAGTGACAGCGCATGTTTCGTGGTCAAAATTAACACAGATTGACCTGAAAATGTAGTAATTTCACCATAAGTGCGATTAATTAAATAAAATGTAGTAATCTCACCATAAATTTATTTAATTAAATACTACTTTTTTCACTTTAAGACCGGGGTAAAGCAAGGAAAACTACAATTTACCTCAACAAGGCGACATAATGACATTCGTGGAGGTGGAAAAACAAGTTCTTTGTGACATGCAAGATTTATTGTATTAAAATTTAAATGCAAAAGATTTTAATATAAATACATGGTTAAATATTTTACCACTTGCTTGAGCAACTTAATATATAATTATATAGAAGTAATGCATTGAATACTACATTGTTTAAATTGTGTTTAAACGTGAACGCGCGTTCACAGCAGTGCTGCATCTGACAGGATTATTCTCTCCAATAAATGCATCATAGAAATAAAAACTTCTCACAAAAAAAGCCCATTTAAAATTTGTTTGTCATATAAATGTATTAACTAACATTAACGAACAATGAATGAGCAATATTTGTTAGTATTTATAAATCTTTTTTTAGTTGTTAGTTAAAAAATAAAACTATTTAAGCTATGGTCCATTAATATTAACAAATACTTCTATAAATTTAACAAAGGTTATTTGCAAAAGTCAATTTTAAAAAGATTTAAATATGTTTTTTTTGTTTTTTTAAAGAGATATCTTATGTTAACATTTTTTTTTTTAACATTTGTGTTTTATGTTAACTTTTACAAAGCATTACCCTCCCAGACAACCAATTAATGTGACACATAGATAGATAGATAGATAGATAGATAGATAGATAGTGTCTGTGTCAATTTTCCCCAACCAACCAACCAAACCCCCCCCCCCCCAAACCTGTAAACCTAGGGGAAACACTGAAGTACATTTACATACTGCATTCTAGCGCCGCAACGGGCACACCATCCATTCCTCTGACTCATTAAGCGCTAAAGTGGGGTCGTCTTGGCCAGAGCGGTAGTCACGGATCAATGCTGACCTGTTCTAATTGAGGCACACTCGTTATGGGAAGGGTATTAAAAAGGACAAGAAGAGATTAGTGGAAACGTAATGATTTGTTGCCACTGCAGCGTGGGTAAACAAAGGCTGATGCGGAGCCATAAACCTAAATGACTTGCTCATTGACCTCGCAGATTAAGATGTGGCTGTTTTTATTTTGTTTATAAAAAACTAAAAAAAATATATATATTTAATTCTAAAAAAAATAATAATAATCTATCAAAAATATATTTATTCTAATATATATATATATATATATATATATATATATATATATATATATATATATATATATATATATATATATATATATATATGAGAGGAATCTGATATAAAAAAGAAAATTAAAGTGTGCAATAAAACCATTTAATGCACAGGTAGTTCCAAGTCAGTTTAATCACTGTTCTATATTAATGCGCTGTTTTCATTGAAGCACACACTTGGAGATCATGCTGTGCCCACATAGGAACATTCAAAAGCACAGAAACTTGTCGTCAACGCTGCCCAGTGAGTTTTATTAATAAAATAGCTTTGCTACTTAATTACTACATTATATTTCTCTGCAATGAGGGGGTAACATCACTGGTTTTAAAGTAATTCAACTCACAGCTTCATTGTTAATAGAGGAAAACGCTGAACAGACACAGGTAATTCACACATGCATCTCTTATCTCTCTTGATAATAATGAATTCAAATGAATGCTATAATTGAAACAAATGTTAACTTAAGCTACTTTATCTCTATATCTGATTCAAAGCGGGCATAATGCTAAATTTAATGAGCCGTAACTGACGAAAAAAAAAAAAAAAACCCTTCCAGACAAATATTGCGCTGCAAACATCAATGCAGCTTTAACTTGAAAATGCCAGCAAAAGACCATAGTATAAGCAGGATGATCCACAGCTAGGCCCTGTCCCAAATGGCACACTTCATATGCACTTTCGGTCTTGTGGACTTACAATGCCGCATGCGCGTGTCCGTTAAGTCTGAGACTGTAGGGTGTCCCATTTGTCATTTTAGGTCTCAGAAGTGTGCTCGCGAGCACTTTTGCCGAGCCCGCACTGATGCGAGCTCCGCAGCAGTCAAAGCGGAGTTCTTCGCGACAGTCAAAGCGGTGTTACGTCCAGAAATTGCGGACTCAGAGGAAGACCGCAAGTGCTTAGGGTGCCATTTGGGACAGGGCCCTAGCCGTGCATTGAATGCACTCCGCAGAGGCAACCTCCGCTTCACGTCGGGTGGTTCTTTGCCCCACTTCGTGCATTAAAATTGTTTATTGCAGAGCTAGCCGTGGATTATCCCTTACATATATTATTTATATATATATAGTATTATATATATAGTATTTTATATTATATTATATATATATACATATGTGTGTGCGCAAACTGATCAACAGATGCTGACAATCTTGAAACTTGAGATTTAAGAAAATCTTAAATATCAGACAATTAATCACCTTGGTCTATATATCACTCACAAATGTTAACACATCTTTCATTATGTCTCTCATTAGATCAGCCTTTGCATCTTTCAGTCTCCTCAACCAATTAGCCTGTCTGCTCAAAACTCCAAACAACTGTGTGTGAAAATACAAAACCATTGCTAATGAAACCAGGTGAAGGTTTTCTCATTCCATTCCTTTTTGCTAGATAAAGCCAGCTGCTTGGGTTGTAAAGACTCCACTATTTCGCTTGTCGACAGAAACACACGCAGTTACAGAATGAGAAATGAGCAGTCAAAGAGTGAGATCGAGAATACAGAGAATGCCATCCAGAATATAGTATGAACCTGATCAAAAGCAATGGTCTGTTTTTGGCCTTACGTGCAGTGAAACTGGATGAACAACATAGTCATTACTGACATTCAGACAGGGAAACGTGAGGAAACGCGTTGAGAGGGAAAATGTTAGCAGGCTTTCACACCCTCCCCCAAAACACCAACATCAGCACTTCAAACAGAATTCAACAGTGACCTACATATATGCGCATCAAATCACTATTAAAATCAATTAATCTACAAAAATCGCCTGCTCTAATCCATTTTACACAATATGGTTTCTAATGCGCAAACAAGAAAATTACAGGAACTAATGCTAAATGAACAAAAGAAATGTCTCTTTAAATCTTCATTATAACAATATCTCCATATAAACCATATTCTTTATGGTTAAAACTGCATCAGGCACAGAGTGTAAAGAGGGTCAAAGCATCTTCCAGGATTTTCTGTTTTTTTTTTAATACCAATGCTAATTAGAGCAGACAATCATGTTGTTTCCCACAGCTTCGGAAAGCTCACTCCCTATGTCTGAGGGATTATAGCTACATTATCCAATCCTTCCATCCAGCTGTGGTGAAACAGCACAGCTGTACATTTCCTGCCAGTCCTCGGAAATTCAAGACCAGTGTTCCATTCCTTTCAGTTCTTTCAGTATAACAGAAGCTTACACCTGAGCCATCAGTGAGTCTTTGAGTTGAGTTTCATTTGTGATTCCTTTTTAAAACATATGAATGGAGAACCAAAGGTATTGAGATTTGCAGACAAGAGTCCGTTTTCAAAAATGAAAAATCAAGTTGTTTCAAACCTGTATGAATTTATTTTTTCTGCTGAACACAAAAGAAGATATTTTGAATAATCTCAGTAACAAAAAAAGTTGATGGACCCCATTGACTAACCATACATTTTTTTCCTTATCTTCATTTGTGTTCAAGAGAAGAAATAAATTCATACAGGTTTGGTACAACTTGATGGTGAGTAAGTAAATGATGACAGAATTTTCATTTTTGGGTGAACTATCCCTTTAAGATACAAGCACCAACTCCAGAGCTTTGGGAATAAGAACACGATTTTGATGGAAAAAATGTAGGCTATGTTTCGCATCAAGCTGATGTTAATCAATGATAATCCAGTTAGAACTGTACGCAGTTTTGATCTGTCTCTCTCTGACTTATCCAGTTTCAGATTTTCTCCTCATATCTGGTTGTCTCAGCACAGAAATGGATCACCAAGCAATTACCGCTTCCTCTTTCTGCCGCTAATTCATGACAGATTATTTAGCCAAATCAGCAATGTTCCACTGTAGGCATGGCTGCTTTCGAAATTTAGGCCATTTTTCAGCGCGTGCCCATGCAATTCCTGAGAGAAGAAATCATGCTTATTATTGTTTCTTTCCAGATCCTGTCAGCTCAAGATTATTGAGCAAAAAGATCTACAGGCATGGTAGACTAATAGGGATTTGCTTGTGGGGGAGGCTGGGGGTTGAAATTGGCATGGGAAAGTGATATGACAGCATCCAGAGAGGGGAGCTGGAGGAGGAACAATAGTGCCAAATTAATATCAGGTTTATAGATTCACATTTATTTTATAAACTGAAACACATTCTCTTCTTGCATGAGAGCAGATCAATGTGTTGGACACAATGCTTCTTGAGGATGAGAATGAAACTTTAAAATGCAGTTCATCTGCTACCCACTTTGTCGCTTCAAAAAGTTCATAAAGAGATTGTAAAACTAATCCATATGAATTAAGGGGTTTAGTTCAAATTTTCTGAAGAGACTCGATCACTTTATATGAGGAACAGATTGAATTTAGGCTTTTATTCACATATTAGGGCTGCCCCCGACTAAAGATTTTTTTAGTCGACTAGTAGCCTAGTCGTTCATTTAAGCCATTAGTCGACTAATCGCACATTTATATTAATTTAATTACTGGGGCTGGATAAGCCTATGCCTATTCCGCGCTCAAGAGCACACATAAAGCTTGCCGCAAAGCACTGGCAAGAGTAATGATTATGAATGTGTTGGAAAAAATTGCAAGGAGACAATTTTATGTTTATTAATAAACTAGTGTTTTCTGTGTCAGTGTCGGCTGCAAAGATGAAGTTGATGATGATGACTCGCCATCTCAGCAGTATAACGAGCGTGCCTATAGAGAGAAATACACCTTTCATACGTATTACATAATCAAAGAGTAGTTGTTTTCGAATTGGTTTGTATTTGAATTGGTTTGTTTAAAAGTAGACATTTCAAGCTTTCTATAGATATATTTCTCATGTCTGTGAGGCAAGTAGCCTATACGCTGAGTTTCGGTTAATTTATGTGACCCGCTGCATTTCAGGGAGCTCGAGACGGCAGAAGGCGCATCCTGTTTGTTTTCTTTATTTTGCAAAAGCACAACGTTTTGTTGTTATTGTGAGTGTACACGAATAAAAGTACAGTTTGGAATGATGTATTACTCTCAAAAATGCAAGTCATTGCACCACCATGTCATGCAGTAAGTTCGCAAGCCTATACTTTAGCTTCCACACTCTAAACATGTGGATATGCACCTAATAGGTTAACGCTAGCGTGAGCGGCCATGTAAAGTTGCTATTAAAGTCATATTTGAGATCGATGGATGATAGGCGAACGTTTGGATTTCCTACCCGACGTATACTGTAATTTCCACAAGGTCCCGCTGTTAATGATCTGTCCCTGACAGAATCACTTCCTGAGGATTTTTTTTTTTCTGTTACTAAACGACTAATAAAATCTTGGCCGTCTAAGCCTCTACACGTTGACGTTTAGGCTAGTCGACTATTAGGGGGCAGCCCTAAAACATAGGCTGAATCCGATATCGCCCCCTAAACCCTCATTCACTTTTCCCTACGTTAGCCCTACTGTTCACTTGAAGGATTGAATGAAAACGAGTGAGCGAATTCGGACAGCCATTGAGCGTACATCGGTTATTCACTTGTTATTGCAGTGCAATGTGGGATTGAATGCAGAAGTGCACTCAATAACGTCCACTATGGTTTCGGACACCACTACAAATGGCTGTCCCCTCAAATAATGCCCTATTTGAGGGTATAGGGGATGATTTTGGATTCAGCCACTGATCAGCAAACAGAAGCTCAACTGAACCTGCTTGATGTGCGAGAACAAACTTCTCGCACCTCAAGCGAACATGCTTGAGCTTCCATTTACTACAGCTGATGTGTGTTGATAAATGTTTAAATGTGAATAAAAGCCTAAATTTCCGTGCAAAACTAGCATTTAGACACCCTTAACCAGACTCATGTTCTGTTCAGCAATATTTATATGTCACAATGACCTACTTGAATAAAACTTTCAAAGATGAGAAACTCACTGACTCCCATTAAAGGAGATTTTCCCCACACTCAGCAGCAACAGGCAGGGCTGCTCAATTGCTCTATTCAAACCGGGCAAATACACAAAAGAGCAGGCACACATAACAGCGTGAATGACATGATAGGGAGATTCACTAATGAAGTGAACCATTCAATTCGTCTTTCAATTAAAAACAGCTTCGTTTTACTTCATCAGACAGATGTTTCTATGGGAACGGAACCCTTCGCCTGAGACAAAACACGCGCTGCGTATACACACATCTGTGCGAGTGAAGAAATATGCGCGGTTTATTGTTACAATTACTTTGAAAAATACTACATTACTTCTCAAAAACAAAACAACATTCCCTCTGCCTTCAAACTAAAACTTTAAACTGTCACCACAGCGTTAACATTAATGAAGTTACAGCCATAAACCATAATAACCGAACTGTCACCACGCATCACACCTTTGCTTCATTCACGCTCAATGCTGCCAAGACACAAACGTTTTCTGTCAGATAAAACTCAAAACGGCTTTTAAACGTGTTGCTTAGTCACTGACCTACTGTAAAACATCAATGACAGCCAACCTGACATATTTTTTTTTTAAATCAATGTTGAACAGCACCACACCAGCTCGTATAGAGAGACGCAGGGCAAAAGAAAACGCCCTGCCTTGTCTATACGTACAACCTACACAAGCTGACTGAGGAAAACAATACAGAAAAACAGCACAAACGCCACATAAATAACATAATATCATCGCTTTAAATAGTAAAAACCCTGTTAAAAGGGTTAGAGTTAGTATCTATAGACAATTTCTCTTCACACGCAGTGAACAACTGACTGACTCGCACATCTATCATTCCGTTTGGACACATTGCCACATGTGGAGAAGAGCTAGCATTGTTTCTCAAAGTCAGATAAAAAGCATATTTCTACGGTAATACGACTGCGTATTGTGCTCATTCACGACATTTGTGATCGTACATCTACAATGCAACGTATCAAATAGCATACGAAGCACAATGGTAACGTAGCTGTTTAAGACTGAACATTATAGCGACACATTCACTTACCTTTAACTTGCGTTTCATATTCGGCTATAATTTCCTTGTCCTTTCGGAATTTAGCCGGAGACGTCATATTGAGATAAACGAAATAAGTCCTGTCACAAAAGCGAGTAACACCGCAGAACAAAAGCCTCGTCGTCCGCACTTCGTCTACAGATATCCAGTGAGTATGTAGGAATGGAAATCAGTGGATGGGTATTGTCTCCTGTCGATGATCAATCACGCCGCATTATTAGTTGAAGCTGCCGTTGGCTTCCTAGGTGGAATGTGTCCGTGAATGTGCACGCGAGGAATGAAGCAAAAAAACAGAAGAGTTTCATCCCACTGGATCCGCGCGACTTGACGCAGCGCCTTCAAAAGTTTCAGCCTTCTTCCTCCAGCGGTCAGACGCGTGAGTGAGGCGACAGAGTCTTCTCAGAGCAGGATGAAGGCATGGATTCGATTTCCCAGCATCACACTGTACAGGGCAGATAAAAGTTCACTGGGTCAGATTTCTAAAACTAGTTCCTTCCAGTAAACTTCCTCAAAATAACTTGGCTTTGTTTAATTTGTTTAAAAACAGACGCCCTCCTCAAAGCTCCTCTCTTTACAAACAAACTATTATGAAAAATGTAAACTGACGCACATTAAATAGCTAAATGTGAACTTTTATTCTGATATATTAGGCTACTATTGTTTTTTTCCTGCATGATAAAAAAACAAGAACTTATTGTGTCTTCTGCATGTAAAATAACCCAGTCTTTTATAATAATTAGTCTTATTTGTAATTTGCATGAGTAAGAAGTGAATTTAACTCATTTTTTCCCCGTCACATTTCATCAGTAACATTCCCCAAAGATAAATGTGCAAATATATTTCACATAACAATATGGCATCAATTAAAAAACATAGCCTACTTTTCACCCAGTGTCATAGGTGTGGAGAATCATTCTGACATGCTGCCATTCAGGATTTTATATCTAACATGATCAAAGACAATGCAAATGACCAATCCTGACAACACTACTGATGACATAGGAAACCCTAAAACCAATTTGTCCAGAATACTGGACGTTTTGAAAGTTTAACATGCTCAGGTCATTTGATACACGTTTAAATAGAGGCTGCCAATCGTGAAGACTCCAGGATTGTAAAGGACTTTAAATGATTAGTCCTAAAAAATGAAAGAGGCCATGTGCAACAAGAGGGAGTATCGTGATGTGAAAAGCAGAGAGGCCCCTGGTGACTCTGAATAGTTCTGGGCTTTCCTTAAGGAGATCCCTGCATTTCGTCCGGAGAATTGCGGAGGTTTCTCGTGCCTGATGCGCCCGCATCATATACTGCTGAATTGATTAGTTAAACCACTTACCTTAAAAGGCGATTTCCATGTCTAAATTCGAGTTTCATTTACCAGATTTCTCCCTTAAGACTTACTGTTACGCTATTCTCTGAATTTTCCCAAACTCAAACCCCGCCTCTTTTCATGGAAGCGAAAGAACAACCCCCCTCCATTGTCATTGGTTACAACCATAGACTGTGAGTTACAACACAGGAACACGACATGAACCTATCAAATTGCCAAAAGACACATTTCTGAGGCATTAATATTGTTTTATCTCATTAATTCATCACATGCCACAGATTAAAAAGCTTTGAGTGAATGAAATCATTTAAAACGTTCTCTCAAACTGTAAATTTAAAACCTTCTTTTTTTACTGTTGGTTTGTTTTATTTCCGTTAATTTAGCCTATGTCGTCCTTGTGTTCATAGTAAACAAATATATATCAGAATTTATTTTTGTCGATGCTTCTTACATTTCTTTATTTGTAGCGATGTCTGATTCGTGAACAAATCCTTCTTCTGAGTCGGATCTTTTCAATGAATCTATAGAACCGATTCACCAAACCGGTCTGAACAACATCGTAACTGAACGATTCGAGTTGGCCAAGCAACCACCGCGAATTAATTGTGAGAAGTAAAGTGAAATGTATTGTTTGCTTAAAAGGGACATGATAATTATGCCTCAAAAAGTCTTTCAATGCACTTGTGTATCCTCACTCCAAGCTCAATGGAAGCTTATTCACTCCTTGTACCTCGCCGTTTCGCATGGCATTTCGCAAGACTAGCGAGGAAACGAGGCATCATCAATTTAACTCACTGACTCAGTGGACTGAATCTCTTACGAATCACTTTTTCTTGCCTACTTGGTTTAAATACATCGAAACATGCAAAAGCTTTTCAGCCAACTAAGAGATCTAAATGGATATTATTTTTGTATGTTTTAAATAACTCTGTGTCGAGCTGAATCATTGCTGCAACAAACTGAACTAGAACAGAACTGCAGCCACGTGATGATAAAAGATTCACCGACTCGTTTTTGAACCAGTTCTTTAACAACTCGCTCGAAAGAACTTATTTGCGGAAATGAATCGGACTTCCCCTCACTAGTGGTTTTGTGGTTTGCGGAAAGGCACTGCAACCAATCACCTAAGGAATTTGAGCTTACCAATCATGTGTTAGATATGCTAATTTAGAACCAATCAGCGTTAGAAATCAGGCTGTTTGAAAATGTTTCAGGAAGTGGATATCCGCTTTGACGCGGACGTAAACAAACGTAGCTTAGCAATCTATTCACTGGTGTAACGACAGAGAGATTGTACAGTAGTACAATGTATTTCTCTGCCGCCTAGATCTAGAACGATCTGATATCCGATAACAGGTAAGAATGTTTTTATGGCATGCTTGGTAAAAAAACTAGTTCATATTTTAGTTAGCAAGCTAGGCTCTCTAATAACAAGAAAGGTAACTTTATAGCTTTTCTGTATTCTAACAGAAGCGATAAATGACCAATGTGATTTTCATCCGTAATGATAATTTGAAGGGCTTTTCCGTTTTTGTGATCAAAAGACTCTGACTTGGAGACCATGCTAATGTGATACAGGTAAAAAAAAAAACAGGCTAGAGCTAAGTTAGCTGGCTAAACAGGTGCAGGTCGTCTCAGTCAGACTGTTAAAACATCTACTGTAGCCTTCAGTGTAGGTGCTGACTCTGTTATCATTTTAAATCAACAGGACCCGCGTTTGGTTAGAAGCATTTCTTGAGAATATCTCAACTCAACGATGTCTACTTCAAATTTCAAGAATAAGTGTGTGACGCAAGTCAACTGTGTGTACTGTGACAGTCTGCTGTGTATGAGGGGCATGAAAGCAGTACTTTTGGCTGATACGGAAATAGAGTTATTCTCAACCGACATACCCCCAAATAGGTAAGCCTTCCCCGATCAGACATCACATAAACCTGTCAGAACATATATAAACATGATAATCATATTCTGTTTGTTTAATGCTTATTATAAACATAAACAAGTCTGTGTTGTTTTCCCCATTTAGGACTGTTGATTTTGTGGCAAGCTGCTATTCCACTGAAAGCTGCAAATGCAAGTTAAGAGACATTGCTTGCTTGAAATGGTAATGAGGTCTTTATAACTATCACTTTGTTTTTATTCATAAAGTGTCTATAGTGTTTAGCATAACTAGTGTTTGGAATCATGATGTTTATTAATAACAAATTTGGTTCTATACACTACACTGTAAAAAAATGTTACTGCTATTTACTTAAAAAAAAATTATGGTAACAATATTACACATTATATTTTTGAGTAGTTAAAGCTTGATTTCATTCATGGAATCTACCTGAATAAATCATGTAAAATGCCCTAATTTATTTAGTCTATGACATAATGAATTACATTTTTTTAGTGAAATGTGCTTTTTTATTTTAAGTATTTTTTATTCTCAAAATTGTGTGATGTCAAGTGAATGGATATGACCTGTTTATATTTAACTTTGAGATATATTGTTTTATAAAAAGACTATATGCTGCTCGGACAGCACAGAATCAAACTTGTTACTGCACTATCATTAGCAGAGTTATTGCTATATGTATAAAACAACATGCTTCAGAATATTAAAAACATGCAGTTATTCACAACCTAACCATAAGCCCCACTCTTCTGCACAATGGTAACGATCAAAACTTTAACATAATAGAAACTCTTTCAAATATCAAACATACCTGAACATTAAACATTAACAGATGTTTCCCTTTACTCAAAAACACATGAAATAACACTTAATTTCAAGATTTACTCTCCATTTCCAGCCATGTGCAAAGCATGCTGGGAACAAACAATGGTGTCTCTAAATAAAACCGCATAAATTAGCTAATTCTCTTAAAATAAATAGGTAGCCCCTTTTTCTTAATTTTATGAGGTTTATCAGTTCCTCAATTCAAGTCTTAAAATTGTGTATGTTTCCTTAAAAAAATAGGAAAAGGCATCTCTTGGTGTTATTAGTGAAATGTTCTCAATATTTTAAAATAAAACACTGAACCACAATTTTCTTAATAAAATATACATAATATTTTTAATGAAAATTACAAGACTCATTATTCATTTTTTACAGTGTATCATTCAAACGTTTGGGGCCAGTAAGATGTTTCTTAATTCCGTTATTCAACAAGGATGTATTAAACTGATGAAAAGTAACAGTAAATGCATGTATAATTTTACTAAAGAGTTGTATTCAAATAAATGCTGTTCTTTTGAACTTTCTATACTCTTAGAATTTTGAAAAAATGTTTCAGAATTTCCACAAAAATATTAACCCAAGTATTGTCAACATTGGTGGTGATAATAAGAAATGTTTCTTGAGCACCAAATCAGCATATTAGAATGATTTCTGAAGGATCATGTGATACTGAAGACTGGCTGCTGAAAATTAAGCATTTAAAAATATTAAAATGATTATTTTCACAATATTACTGTTTTTTTATTTTTTTACTGTATAGTCTGATTAAATAAATGCAGCCTTGGTGAGACTTCTTTCAAGCATAATAAAAATATTACCAAGCCTAAACTTCTGAACAGGAGTGTATTTGCCTAATATTTACACTGCATCATATTTAGATTCGCCAGTTGGCTTCAAACATGTTGGTTTGCCCTTTTAGCTTTAATATTCAGTCCTTTGTTTACACCGAGCCATTTGCTGTTCTGTTTCATTGTGTCTCACAAAGCATTTGAATCTGGTGTTTTTGTCTGTCTCTCTGGCTCTTTCTGCACATTCAGTGGGAATGTTGTGGGATATCACGTGGTGGCCCCATGCAAGCCCTGTTTGCTCTCCTGCAACAATGGTCACTTCTGGATGTTCAACAGTGAGGCTGTGTCCACCATCAATAGACTGGATGCAACAGGTTTGAGACATCTGGTGCAAAAACACTGTCTATGCCCTCTGCTTATGATCAGACAGATTTTGCATACCATAGTTTCATAGATTATCTGCTCATATCAAAGATCCTATGTAAATGCAAAAAGGTTTGTAACAGACTTTGACAAAAACTTCAAACATTGAAAAGTACGCTTGAAGAACATTGCGTCTATGTTCTTGCTTCTCACTTGTCTGGTTGCTTGTGATTCGGCTGTTTAACACTCAATAATAGACAGTGATTATACATGGATTGACTCA
The DNA here is from genome assembly GCF_963993115.1 of Abramis brama. Taxonomy (NCBI): domain Eukaryota; kingdom Metazoa; phylum Chordata; class Actinopteri; order Cypriniformes; family Leuciscidae; genus Abramis; species Abramis brama. The sequence goes on along the minus strand of NC_139985.1, from coordinate 13,841,230 downwards.
CACTAGCTAAGGTTTTTATATGAGGTGAAGCATGTAAAACAGGTTGTGGGTTGAAAGTACCCGATGAAAAAACTATAAATGGTTGTCAAAAAAAAAAAAAAAAGGCATATCTTCTGATACAAAACGTTGAAAGCTTCTTCTTCTTTCTTTTTTTTTTTCGGTCTGCAACAAAAGGACATTTTAAAAGTTATAAATCTAGAATGGCACAATAATGAATTTTAGTAATTGAGGCTGAGCCTTTCTCCTTCATTGCACCCTTTGAGGAAGTCTGAAATAGTGTGCCAGGCTAGTCTTTTGACTTTTTGTTTTGTTTCAGAAGGTGTGCCTTGTACTATAATGTTACCAACTGATTGAAACCCTGCTAAAAAGCACCTTCTGTTTTTTACAACAAAAGATGCTGCCAACCGATCTTTCAACTGAACTTTCAATTATCCTGTGGTGTAAGTTGTGTGAGCTGACCTGTGCATCACTATTAGGCAAGATAAACAGTTGCTATGTTTAATTTCATGTGCACTTAAGATGAAATTAAGCTTAACTACACATACACCACCGTTCAACATTTAGGGGTCAGTGAGATATATATATTTTTTAAATTAAGTAATTAATACTTATTCAGTAAAGTGACAGTAAAGACATTTATAATGTTACGAAATATTTCTGTTTCGAATAATTGCAGTTCTTTTAAACGTTTCCACAAACAAATATTTAGCAGCCAACTGTTTTCAAAATTGATAAGAAATCATTGTATTAAAATACTTTCTGAATGATTATGTGACACTGACAACGCTGAATATTCCGCATTTCATCGCAAGAACTAATTGCATATTTAAAATATATTAACAGTTATTTTAAATTGTAATAATAATATTTAGTTTTGATCAAATAAATTAAGCTTTGGCCCTTTATGTTTTTAAAAGAAGACGCTTATGCTTACCAGATTGACTAAACAGGGCAACTTAGCATGAGAGCGCAATTCCAAAAAAGCACTGAAGGGAGTGAAAAGTTCTGTTCGTGATCTACTGACTAGATGAAAGAAATTAAAGAACACAGACACAGCCGGATCATTTCCATAATGACCAACGCAGTCTACCAAGGGCAGTGCAAATTTGCGTCTGGTTTAAGACATGCTTTTTTGGGGCAGTAAATAATGATGCAAATACCAGTAAATTGACTACGCAAACCTTAGTAAATCTAGCTTGGGAAAACCCAGACAAACTTCCGGGAAATTTAGATTTGCTCTGCAAGTAGTCTGGCAAAGAGCCCATTCAAGCCGATTTCTAATCCGTCCAAATCGAGGCACCAATCAGAAACGTTGAGGCGGGCTTTACACGATGACGATCGCTCTGATTGGTTTTAGGTCTATCCAATTGCGCCCAGAGGCATTTGAGCGACGTCCGTTGGTGAAGCGCACCAACTTTTAAATGCATTATTATATTCAAATAGCAAACACATGAGGACAGTCTCTATGAAAGACCCACTGGCAGATGAACGTGCTACTACATTTCTCTCCGAAACGGTAGGAAATTAAATTAGATTTAATAGAGGATTTTAACTGTGACAAGATGATTGACAGGGCAGTTTAAGTGACAGGATGCACGCGACAGATCCGTCCGATAAAGATGACGAAGTAGTATGTCCCAAAGCTTGCCTACTTTTTTGCTACACATTCAAAAGTAAATACCTTTTCTTCACAAAAAGAGTACATACTTTTATGGCGTAGTGTAACTTAGGCGAATTGGGACGCAGCATTTGGCTTTACACGATGACGATCGCTCTGATTGGTTTTAGGTCCATCCAATTGCGCCCAGAGTTATTTGAGCGACGTCCGTTGGTGACGCCCCTTTGGAAATGAGTTATTAATGAAGCTTTGCCAGACCATAACTCAGTTACTACTGAGAATGGTCTGGTTTTAACCAGGCTATAGTAAATCACCTTGCGTTATTCATTGAAATACTCTCCTCCCATAAATTTTGCGTCTGAAAGGGAAACTCCTACAAATGCATATGCAATAATAAGGTCAGCCGCAAATCCTGGCCAAGCCTTTTCAGTGCAAAATTTTCACTTAACGTTAAAAGAGGGTTTAGTTAAAAAGCTGTTAGTAAATCTGGCCCAAAGTCTTACAGACCCCAGGCATATGAACGGTAGTGTAAAGAACATATGTTGGACATAATGTTAATAAATGCTCCAACTCTAAATAATACAAGTCTGTCTCTTTCACAGGGCAGAACCTTCTGCTGTGGGGTGATCTTCCAGAACTGGAGGACAGCGATGATGACAGCCTGGAGAGTTTCTCAGAAGAAGAGTACCTCAGATAGAAACGCACATGGCCAAAGGAAGTAGACTCTGACGGTAGCGAACTACTTTGCTTTCACTCACACAGATCTCCGTTTAAAGCACATTGTCTTGTCTTTAGCTGACTGGGAAAAGGCAAAAGTTCAAAAAGCTCTTTATCATAGCTTGATTCATATGCATTCTTTTGCTATTTTCTTTCAGCATCTTCTCAGATTAGTTTAAGTATTTCAAAGTGCCAATACCAAAGAAACATGTTTCTGTTTTCTTTGCTTTATGGGCGCAGTAGCACAAAGCGTGATGCCTGGACTTTAAGATTTATGATGTGATCCTCATGTCTTTATACAGCATTCACACATTTTTCAGACTGTTCAAAAAGATTAGCAGAAGTATTACTTGAGGTGTTAATACTGGTTGTTTGTGGTGTTACTAATGCAGATTGTTTGGAGGCAACCAAAACTACCCAGGTAGATATTTCATTCCAAAACTTGGATAGATAGATAGATAGATAGATAGATAGATAGATAGATAGATAGATAGATAGATAGATAGATAGATAGATAGATAGATAGATAGATAGATAGATAGCTGACATTTACCATGTTTTAATGGTTTAACAGAATATTTCTCCATTTCAGTTGAATTTCACATATAGTCACCTCAAGATGGATATCAGTTGGCATAATTGGTATATTTATTCTAAACAAGGGTCATCCCTGTATAGTACTGTCTTTCATCTAATTATTTTATTATAATTTTTATTTTTATTTGCACAGCTTTGACATTTGAATTGAAGTGGCACAAAATGACTTGGCAGCTTTAAGTAGTTGATATGTCTCAGCTCGGTGGCATTTGGCATTTTAGCAAATGTGATTTTCAAATGTCATTTTTATGGCATACTCTGGTACTTTGCTTGGCACACTGTTTTCAATTAATGCTGGTTCATTTTCATTTCATGATTATTATTATTATTTTTAGTAGTTCAAAATCTGTACTTTCTGTACTCGTTATGTTTCACTGTTTGTCACCAGGGCAATCATGAGAAGCAACAGAAAAAAAAATAATTGCTTAATTACTGTAAACAAAATTCTGTATGACACTGTGTGACATACTAGACAAATTATTTTTAAGCTTCCTGATTTTTTTTCCCCATGGAGATAACAACAATTTAGCATCCTCGTCCATTTGTTTTGATTTACAAAGGCATGTTGTCATTCAGTAGCAGTTATTTAACAATCATATTTACCATTTCACTGTGTAATGATACAGATTTACCAGTCCAATATGAAGGCTAATATGCCCACTGTAAACGTCTTAGTGCAACATTTTATGTCATGTTGTATTGAAGGTTGCATTTTCAGTAAAAAACAACAGCAAAATGAATAAACAACCACTATTGTGATAGCTTTCAGGTGTAGCATTTTTAGGGGTTGGCTCTTTTATGCCTTGAAGCGATCTTTAGTATGCATTTATGACCAAAATGAAATGATGAAAAAATATGTTTTGTTTTTTAACTTATTAACAGAGGATTTATTTGATTTTAAGTTATCAATGTTTTGAATGTATTTATTAACAGACTATACCGATATACTGTATTTATACTGACATGATTTAATTTGCGCAGTGTGAGGATGAGAAGAAAAAAAACACGTTTGTATACTTTTGATCTGCATTGACAATATGTTGTTGGTTTAAACTTTGGGCTGTTTTGTATGCTGAATGTCTTGATATTAAACTTTTTAATGTGGATATACCGGTGTCCATTTCCTTGATTCTCCAAAGTTCAATTCTGACGTTTTTAAAATGTTAGTTCTCGTGAGTTATTGTCCTTTGCATGTCAGATTTTTTTTTAAATGTTTTTTTGGAAAAGTCTCTTATGCTCACTAAGGCTGTTTATTTGAACATGTATACTGTAATATTGTGAAATATGATTACAATTTAAATATGTTTCTTATATATATATATATATATATATGTATATGTATTATTTTTTTTTATTTTTATTTTTTTTAAATATCTTTCACATTTTAATATAAGAAACATATTTAAATATATATCAACATATTATATATATATAATATGCTGAATTTTCAGCATCATTACTCCAGTCTTCAGTGTCACATGATCCTTCAGAAATCATTCTAAAATGCTGCTTTGGTGCTCAACAAACATTCATTATTGTTATCATCAATGTTGTGCTGTTTAATATTTTTGTGGAAATCATGATACTTTTTTTATTCTGTTATAAATAGAAAGTTTAAAAGAACAGCAATTATTTAAAATATTTTGTAACACTAATTGTCTTTGTCACTTCTGATCAATTTAATGCATCCTTGCTGAATAAAATTATTTTTTTCTTTAAAAAAAATGACCCCAGACTTATGAACAATACAGTGCACTTTGTCCATGGATGTTGAAGTAAATATATTTATATGTCTTCAGAATTATATTATAAAAAATAAAACTTGACAAATACATGTTTACCCCAATATGTTATAAAAAAATATATATATATAAATATTCCTTGGATCACTGTGTCCATTATAACAATTAAACATAAATATTATACCTTTATTTTAACCATTAAATTCATTTTGGAGTAATAGAGTAATTTGAGAACACCCTGTCCCAACCAACTTGGCAACCAGACAAGAAAAGCAATTGTCAGAGAAGTGCAAAAACACCAGCTAGTGCTGACACAGATGCGGAACAATTTTGCTAAAATAACATAAACTTTGAAGCAATCTCTTCAATATTTTTCCGATTCACCTCTGAGAAAGTGGCCAGACAGAAGGAGGAAAAGCCTAGTGACACCCACAACTCACTAGAATCCAGAGAAAGCAACAAAATACATCTGAACATCCAGGGAACACCTTTATCATGGTCTTGGTTTTTTTGCCATGAAGGGTACAGATAGTACCAAAACAGTAAAATCATTGAGGAGAACATATTTCATTAAACCACAGATGTGCATACAGGACAATGATTGAATTTCCAGCAGAACTATGACACAAAGCATCAACTATGAAAAGAAAAATTCATTTGAATAAACAAGGCTAGAATGACCCAGATTTGAATCCAAATAAAAAGCTGCATGAGTTAAACATTGCAGTTCACAGACAGTTCATCAAATTTAAACTAATTTATTCACATATAAGGGTGGCATATAGTTTCTTAAAGAGTGTAACAATCATATTGGTTGTATATTTGAAACGTTGACATATTTGATTAATCTCCCAGGCATATCAGGCTAAAATCCATGCCCATAATCTTAAATGAGCAAATATGATCACCCATAAAAGGAAGATGTGGGAATGTCTTAATGATTCTTAGAATCAAATGCAAGCTATTTCAGCAAACCACAACCACAGCCCTCATTTTCCACTTGCGAATAAACTCATTTTTTCTCTGGAAAAATGCATGCTGACTTACTTTGGCTGTGAAATAATAACTGTTTGGACATATCTGAGCCTTAACAACACTTTTCAGTATTTGAGGCCCATCTAACAAATCAGCCTTTGTCTTTATAATCACACCTCCACACCTCAGTAATTCAACTGCAAAATGCTAATTCATCTGTCAAAAATCCCTTTCTAGTGCACACCTCCTGACAAACCCAATTGAGAGCATTGATGTTAATATTGAAATAATATATTGAGCGACATAATGATACCACACAAAATGTTTAGACCTGCCGCATTCATCTCTAAATGGTTAAAATCTCATGCTGTCAAACACAATACTGGCTTGTGTGCTGAATTTACAGTGAATGAAACATTTCAGTGGAGCCAACACACTACTACGATAAATGAAACTTTGCTGTTTAGTGTCCAACACAATGGCTGTCTGAAATCACTCCCTATACCCTTAAATAGGGCACTATTTGAGGGGACAGCCATTTGTAGTGCTGTCCGAAACCATAGGGTGGATCCCAAATGGCACACTCCGGCCTTGTGGACCTCCTTCGAGTTCACACTTGGTGACGTCAGGAAGTGCATAGGTGTATATTAGGTGTATATATTTAGGTGTATATAGGTGTATTTGGGTTGTTTTAAATTAAAAATATATATTATTATTATTATATCATAGAGTTGTTTGTTGTGGTGGTGATTAGACGAGATTTGTGGTGACGTCACAATCGTACTGCATTGTGGGACATATAGGTGCCTGAAGTGTACATATGAAGTAGACTCGCTCCTTCGGTCAAAATCGAGGGAACGAGGGTCTGTCCATCGAGTCCACGAGGCCATTTTGGGGCAGGCTTGATGAGATCATGTCACCGAAAGTCAAACAGCCATGAAACTCCTCCCCTCATTTATCTGATTGGGCGTTTGCAAGGATTCCTAGGTTACTCGTGTGGAGGGTGCGAAAGTGCGGGCTTCGCCGAAGTCCGCATCGAGGGCACTTCTGAGCGCTGAAATGCCGAATGGGACACCCTGCGGACTCGTACACATGGCGAGCACGCGCAATTTAAGGCCACGAGACCGCGAGTCCACATGAAGTGTGCCATTTGGGATCCAGCCATTGAGGACGTTTTCAAGCGCACTCATTCAATCCCACAATGCACCGCAATAACGAGTGTACAACCGATGGTCAAATTCCAATAGTAAGTGAGCATCCCTATGCCTTTCTCATTCCAAAGGGCAGATCATGACCATAAATGATTAAATTACTTCCTTGAAGTGACCATTGCATGTTCCCTTCACTAACAGACCTGTTGGAAGGGCCCTTCATGACGGCATTCGATTGCTGATTTTCATTTGGAACACTCCTACAAATGGCGTCCCCTTTCCGAAGTGCCCTTCAAGGGTGCAAAAACGCTGTTTGGAATTCGCCCGATATACGCTAAACGGCTAGAGAATACCCATAATGCACTGTGACGGTCACTCCAAATGAATTCCTGTGTCAGCGGTGAGCAGTGTTAGGGGGTATCTTGTAATGCTTTTAACATTAGTAAGTAACTAGTAAAGTAAAGCATTACTTTTAAAATTACATCAAAATGCCTGAGTTACTTTTTCAGATTTGTTGATTGACACCTCTCCTGTCCCCGTTTTGAGAGAAGGAGCCAAGGCATTGTTTGCTTTGTATTGTAGTTCTATCTAGACTAACTGTGAGCATGCATTTACTCATCTCACTTGCACAAAAACATTCAGTATTCCTCAAAATAAATAAATACAGCTAAATACCAACTAAAAATGTTAACACAAATAAATGTATTATTCAATGTCTTTCCTGATGATCCCTGATGATCTCATTAAACAATACTAATAAGCAACAATGGCTTTAGATACACATAACATTTGTGTTTAATTATTGCTGAAGTAAAGAGTGCTGAACACTGGCAGTGAGGCAGTCTCATTCAACTCATTTGTATGTGCTTCTCAGGTCCCGCTAAGGTTTTATGTTTAAGGGTGTTTATGGTGACATTTTACATACAAATCATCTATTTACGTGTGAGTCAGATCGTACGAATACATACAAAATAGCACATCATACTTAAACATTTTCATTAGATTAGGTTAAGAGGACATAAGCAACAAACAATTTTATGTTCTAAGACTGTTTTCCGAAAATTCCCATTAAGTTATGAAAACATTATTTCCAAAAGTTTTGTGAATTTTCAAAATGCTGTTTTTATTTTAAATTAAGAACGTTTTATTTCTTGGTTAAACAAGCATTCTGGAAAACATCTGACGAATATTCATTCTTTGAACGTTACACTAATAAAGTATTAGTATTTTGAGAAGCTTTATCAAATCTGGAGTTCAAAGAACATTGTTTTAACTTACAACAAGAATATTATGTTTGTAACTTTGAGAGAACCTTTACTGAAAGTTAGCCAAAATCCTGAGGACGCTCTCTGTTAGCTGGGTCATCAATGAAAAAAGCAGGTTAGATTTGTGGTGACAAAAGCAGAATCTATAGTTTACAGCTGCATTATGTATTACCATTATGTATGCCAATATAGTGTTGATTTCATCAACAATAACTGTTACAAAAATGTTTTCACTGAAGACCTTTTCGTTGACTAAGACAAATTCACAGGCTTTCGTAAAATGATTCATCCCCATTAAAGATGAGATCTACAATTGCGCAACGACAATGAGGCCTGCCAAAGTAGACAGCTCAAGGTATACCAGATCAAACTTACAAAAACAAAAAACATTGGTCTATATCCCATATATATTTGTTCAAACATGCAAGTACAGATTCAGCAATCATAGATAATATCATTCAGGCATAGACCCGTCGTCTGAATGTGTTGGCTACCATCAGAATACCTGCTGAATAATTTCATAGTGTGTGAAAGTGGGGGTTGGTTTGCAGTCACTGACAGGGGCTGTCAATCTTTAAGAATGTCTCAGAGTGAAGAGTCACCTTAAGAATAGGGGACCTGAAAAGGTCTGTCAGTGTTTGTGAGAAAGGACTGATTTTGAATGGGGTGTTGTCCATAGGGAGATCAGGAATGTTAATAAAAGGTCAATATGTCTTGTATAGTGCAGCAGATAAGTATTTAGAGCTCACTGACCATAGGTGTGACTCAAGTGTTAATTGGGTTATACTCGAAAGGCATTGAAATACTTATGAATCTCTGAGAAAAAGCAGGATCAGTTTTTGTTCCTCACTTTCTTTTAAACCCTGTTACAATGTGACCCTTGCTCCCCTTTAAATGGATAGTTCACTTTGAAATTAAATTTTGGTAAGTTTTAGCTTACCTAAGGGCATCCAAGATGTAGGTGTCTTTTTTTCCGCAGTAGTTTCAATTTTGATATTTTTAGGTCAAACCGTTCTTGTCTGTCAGTCATATAATGCAGGTAACTGTTATATGGTTACTGTCTCCAAGAGCATGCACAGAGTCCAAATTAAAACAATTCCCCGTCGTCCAAATTAAACAATTCCCCATCGTAAGTACACATTGATGGCCTAAGACACGAAACGAGCGGTTTGTGTGAGAAAACGAACAGTATTTATATCGTTTTTACCTCTTATACACAGCGACGTCCAAGTGATCTGAGGGCGCGGGCGCTTCCTAGTGTGTGACGTGTACGCAGACTGGTGCATAAATATACACTAGATGTCGCCTTGGCGACGGCAGTTCATTGAACGAATGCCGTAGCCAAGGCGACATCTAGTGTATATACCTATGCACCAGTCTGCGTACACGTCAGATCAGGTCACTTGGACGTCGCTGTGTCCAAAAGGTAAAAACGATATAAATATGTCTAACGTTATATGATATAGATATGTCTCTTTGAGACAGTGACCATAGACCTGCATTATATGACTGACAGACAAGAACGGTTTGACCTAAAAATATCAAAATTGAAACTACTGCGGAAAAAAAGACACCTACATCTTGGATGCCCTTAGGTAAGCTAAAACATACCAAAATTTAATTTCAAAGTGAACTATCCCTTTAAAGTCACCATGAAATCAAAATGGACAGTTCTTGTAATGATTAATTTGCTTATAATATGTTAACGCAGTGCCCACATTTAATTTTAATCAAATTTTCTTAGAAAACATTTCATGAATTCCTGATACTCGTGTGTTTAAAGCAAATTTGAAATGGCCAGCTATCCTCTTATTTGTAACTGTGAATGACAGATGGAAGCTGTAATACATTTTGTCATTGTTTTGGAGCACACTAGCTTATAGATAACAGTAAGGCAAACATATTTTGATTTCATGGGGACTTTAATGGTTTCAGAAAGGTGTTGGAGCGCCTCCCTTGTGGCTGCTATGAACCATGGACGAGCACCGATGCCCGCTTACTTAACCGGCCTGAACAGGGTTGCCAGGTGCCAGCAAGGTTTTCCAGCCCAAAACCTCGTCAAAAACCGCGAGAATGCACAAAAAACCGCCCAATTTTTTTTGTGGCTTGTTTCTCGTTTAAACGCATTGAAATCATTAAGAAGCTTTAAAATTACCCATTTTTCAACTTAGCCTGTCCGATTTTAGAAACAACATTCAATCAAATGAACGCAAAAGTAGGCTACACTGACCTCAGTCAGACTATTCTATGCTACTATTAAACTAACAGTTATAAGCTTATGTTACGGAAAATAATGCGATCAACTTAGGCTATCAATGAGTCTGTTTTGTCACTAAAAGTCGCTTGGAACAAAAGCATTCAGTAGCCTGCATAAAAGCATTGAGTGGATATAATGGACATAAAAAATAACCCACTTTAACATTTCAATTATTTCAAATAGCAATATGAAACATGCATATTCATTAAGGCTGGGAGAAAAAAATCGATTCACCTAATAGGTATCGCGATTGTTTACAATTTTTTTTATTACAGAATATTACCGATATTATTTCAAATTAAATTGCTTTATTTTTGCCCTTGCTTATAGATGAGGTTGACATAAGTTAGCCACTTTCGTTTCAACAGAGGATGAAATGTGTCGTTACAGAGCTGCACGATGCATCTATAAAAGACTGCGTGATCTCGATTCAAACACTCACGCGATCTTCTTCCATTTCGTCTGTCTATTAAAGGCACAATATGTAACTTTTTTGCTTTAAAAATAGCAAAAATCACTATATCTATGTTATATATTTTTTAGTTGTGTACTTACATTACCCCGACTGTTTCCAACAACTTTCAAACCAGGAGAAATTCTTATTTAATTCGAAGACACGGCACGTTTCTTTATTTCCGTTTTGTCGCCGTCAATGGCGTCATATCCGCGTTGTCCCTGGTTTCCGCTCGTGCTGCCATGGTAACCAGAGTTATGAACCAGAGCCCTCTGATAGTAACCAGAGAATGTCTAATATGGCGAGAAGTTTCACTCTCAGTACACTTCCGGCTTCTGAACTGGTTGCAGTTCCTCTCTGATTCCATATGAGGGCGCTCACAGGACGAGTGCAGAATGAATGGAGGTCTATGGCGCTATACCAATAAAAATCCACTTTTCTCAGGATATAATTTTTTGTCTAGTAATTTGAATGTTGTATTCGAAAGGAGATGCAAATAAATTACACACTGCTGGGTGTTAGATTTTTTTGAGTCACTTATTTGCTTTAAAAAGTCTTTTAAAGTGTCAATGACGTCATTCACATGTACGACCAGAAATACTGCTTCACGGCAATCCTTCAGTCACTCTGGTGCGTTCGCGCTCTGCACTTTCTTTTCACTCGAGGCATCGACAACACAGCTGACACAGGTAAACAGACGTGCTAGAAGAGTTTTTGTTTTGTTTGTTTCTGGTCCCGCTGCGGATGACACGATGCCATCAAGCGGTATCTCTGGTCGTAATCAGTCCTTAACTGACCAATCAGCGTTCATTAGCAGAATGCTAGCGTTTATGGGCAACAACAACTAAGCCTGTAAGAAATCAAAAGGACATAAGTACTCGTTCATTCAACTTTCGACCTAAAACCCATGTTGAACTTTCAAAATCTACAATCAGATCTGAGATTTCTCAACGGCAATCGGGTGAAAGAGACAAATTTAGCCGTCTAGCCCCATTGACTCCCATTCATTTTGCACTCATGGCGATCGCCCCCAGTGGAACTCTGGTGGAACTACAACCAAAATTCGGTACAATAGAGCTTAATAGGGAGTGGGCAGGCTCTCCGTAGACGGGCTCTGTAGTAACCAAGACGACAGACGTGGACCACTGTAGTTCGCAATGTCTATCTGCACGCTGTTGTTGTTTCGTTCAAACATTATGGACCATGGCAAGCAGACTTTGGATAAAAAAGGAGAACTAAAACGAGAATCAATATCAGCGCGGTGTTTTCGAGATGCCGAGAGCTCCCATAGACAGTATATAAACGAGAGCTCCACGTCCGAGACTCGACCGCTCCTACATGTACTTTATTAAACAGGTGAGCACATTTACATAAAACTAATCAATGTTATATAGTTCAACAATGATAAAATGTCAGAATATGATCTGTATGTTATTCTAATGTTGATCTAGTTTACTGCTAGTCTCATACAGACAGACTAACACATACATTTCAACACATTCAAATGCAGTTTAGTGTGCTAGTGTAATGTTAGACCAAGTGAAACAGCGCTGCGTTACCTCACAAGTTTTATTTGTCTAATAAACTGACCTGTGAGTAAGTTAGTAATTCTGCTCTTGCGTGTAGTTCGGTAGAATGAAATATCCATATTCCTTTTAACTGTTATATCCGCGGGACTCGCGTCGCGTGTGTAGCTGATAGCTGTCTCTTAGCAATCCCGAACTGCTTCATATCACAGTCATGATAAAAACATCGATGTATTCAGTTATCCATAAACATTAGATCGGTTGGCTTGACGTTGACGACAAGATCCATAATTCTTAGCAAATGTTGCGTCATCAAACTACACCTTTGTTATTGTAAATAGGTTAGCGACCCCTAGTGGAGAAAAAATCCCATACTGTACGTTTAAACCTTTGACAAAATCATATCGCAACATTCAAATGTGTTGGTGCTGCTGCTGACCCGGAGAGAGTTGTCATGAAACCGCAGTGTCAGTCAGCTAAGTTTGAAAACCCCGCGATCTGTTTGAGGGGCAGGCGGTGCGTCAGCCATAGCTGTAGTGTGTGTTTGTGAGTGAGTGAGACTGCAGCCTGCTGAAAAGAAGGATCTGAAGTGCCGGTGTTTCGGCAACAAAAACCCGCCGAACTGATCCGAAACCAGCCCAATTTTTATCCACCCGCCCAAACCAATTTTTGCCCGCAAAATAGATTGCAAAACCGCCCAATCTGGCAACCCTGGGCCTGAACTCACTACAGTGTACTAGCCAACAGTATGCGTACTTCTGTACGTCATGATGGATTTAGTGCGTCATTTGGGAGTGGAACAAGGAATATTATTATTTTAATGTTTTGTGGGGAGGATTGTTATATTTATTTAATCTGTTTAATCAATATTTCCACATTTATTTATTTATTGGTTTATAACCTTTCTTTATTTTTTATTATATATATTTTTTTTTCTTTCTTTCAATTCAAATGTGATGTAATATTTGGCCGTCCCTGAACCGCTGGCTCTTTTGTATTCTGTAAGTAAATGTAAAAAAAAAAGAAGAAAAAAAAAGGCCAACAAATGCAACGTCCAACTGATGGACTCTCAGAATGCGCATGCGCTCATTTAGGTGAGCAGAAAGTACGGATTAGTAACGCAGTTAAACTGCATAAAAGTTATTAGTTGGCTACTTGTTTATTTGCGTTTTCCCTACGAAAGAGTGTCACTCGAGTCGTTTTTTATGTTGATCAATTTATGTCAACGTGTACCTGAAATACTTGAAGCTGTTTATCACAACAAATAGCCTAAACGACTTGTTTTTGTTATTGATACTTACACGAAACATCTTTAGTCGTCTCAAAGATGGTAAACTTGACAAGGAAGGCAAATATTAGGCCTACACTTCACATTTAGAAGCTACCACGTAAATATTAGTAGGCCTTTGAGTTATGTTTATTTTCTTCGTAGGCCTAGGCCTACATAGGCTACAGGAGACACTGAACTAATTATGGTCATGTTGTCCTGGGAAAAGATGTGGAGAGAAGGATTTAAACAGGTCAGTAGACATTTAAAATGACTTTAAGCAGGCTTTTGTAGCCTACTTTTTAATTGTACCATTTTTTTTATACACTCAAATGTTTACATGGGGGAATTATTTCTTATTTCTGAATGTTTAATTAAAAAAAATTCTTTCTCCTTTTTTAAAATAATAATAACTGTGCCTTATGATGATGATGTTTCCAGTGTACATGCATTAAAGACAGTTAAAGCATAGATACATGGTAATTGGCTCCATCTGCTGGTTATTCATAATATGCAATTTTTTTCACCATTAGCTAGATTGCTTTGGTTTGTTAATGGATTGTCCAAACCAATAGATAAATGTTTTTGTACATTAGTATAAGTATTATCATGTCAATATTATAAACACTATTTAGTGTTCTGATTGGAACACAATGGAACAGAAATGGACATGTAAAAGAGGATGAAATGCCTCCGTCAGAAAGCTTCCACTGCATCTTTTGTGTTGACATTGAACGCGAGTGTCGACTGAGGCCTTTTGTGTTCCAAAAAAGAAAGAAGGTCCTACAGGTTTGGATGAGTAAACTTTAGAGAAAGGTTTCGTTTATTTGTTGTAACAACTGTAACAACTGTAGGCTATTTGTTTATTGGGTTGTTGCAGCTGGGCACTGGCCCACAAGAGGGCGCCATAATACAAGGATTCAGAAAAAGCGTGACTCGATCGCCTAGTACAATTTTCCCGATTTAGGAACGTTGCTTTGATCTGCCGCAATAATCACCTTTCAGCTTTGTAAATAAAGTTTATGATATTTTCTCATGTATGTTTTTGCAGTTTAAATGCCCCTCCACATTTTCTCCTCTCCTGAACTCCAAAGGTTGATCCTCAAAGTGAAAATGTAGGGTATCTGCAGTTCTGCACATGATTTGAACTAAACGATTAAACAAATATTTAATAGTACCAAATCTTTTTTCATTTTACACGGGAGTCATTGTTGCGCTTCTTGAAATAGGCTACACTACTGTGAACTACGGCTACAATAACTTTGCACGCGCTGTTTGATTTTTTTGAAGCTTGTAATTAATTTTCTAAAGGACGTCCGTTCGTTCAGAAGAATATCTGTCCATCTTTTGCTTACAAATCCTCATTTAAAAAAATCAGTCAAATACTGAGTGAAATGCCACTCAGTAGTTATGTGTGCGAAGAGACTAATTTGAAGTTAAATAGCCTACATAAGTTAAATATAAATATATTTTATTGTGTCGGATTGTCTAAGAACCATTTCCGGAAATGTAATAATATTAAGCATGCGAATTGCTGTTTAAATAGTTTTTATTTCGTTTTTAATCATGTGTAGGCTAGTTAATCGCTCTAAAATAGATTAATTTTGCACTGCATAACCCTTAGCATTACAGTGGATCTAAACTGCTGCAAGAATAAGTTTTTTTTTAATGTCTTCCAAAAACGACCACAAGAGACATTTTGTTTAGATTATTTTTAATATGTGTGTATGTATGTGTGTGTGTATATATATATATATATATATATATATATATATATATATATGACAGATGTAACAGCAAATACACTTTTAGTTTTGTAAGCCAAACAAATGATAAGCAAATGTCATTTTTCATATTTAGAAAATGAATGCATGCATTATATTTTCCAACACACTGCAGTTTTATTTATTTTTTCTTAAAAATATTGCTGTTATTTCCAGTTCTACAGTTTATAACTACCATTTACCTCAAGGTCTGTGGACTTCTCACAGCTTTCTGCCATATTACTTCTAGATGAAGAGTCCAAGTATTTTCAGGTACTCACTGTACCTTCCTTCAGCCTCTTAAATGCCTGTATTACCCCAGATAAAAATCATATTTATTTATGTTATTATTTAATGTTGGTTAGATTATTAACCTCACTCATTTAATAAATCACATTATCAAGTGACATGCGAAAGACATTCATTGCGTGAGATATGATGGCAGTTTTGATTTATTGATCCAAAATGATCAACATGCCACAACACAAATTTCGACATGAGCAGCAGCACCCTAGTTCTAATGGTGTAGATGGAACCTAAATGTCACTGTATTCCTGATGGTCTTCTGTTTTAACATTTAATTCTACTCCCTAAGAATAATATAGAGCTAATCTCACCAGATGCTCTCCTTTATCTAAACAAACCTTTAATACTCCAGCACCGTTTTGTAATTAAAAGGGTAATAATAGGCGGTAGGGGGGTTTGGATTCTTGTGGAGGGGGTTGGGTCTGTCGGTCATGTCTGTGCATTTGAATACATGTATCATGAATATGCATCTCTTAACCTAGAGCATTAGAGCTGCGGTTGGTCAGTGGATCCGTCTGATTAATGCAAGTTTTGCCTAATATATGTACAGATGATTTCAACTGAGATCCTCTCGAATACCACAAATGTAACGTTTTAATACTCTTTATATTAGAGTAGCTTATTAGATAGTAGTTAACAGATTCCATGCAATGAATTATACTGTTTTTGTTTACGTCCTTCTTTGTTTTTGTTTTGAAATATGGTTTCAATTAATTTACTTTTACAGGACAAGATTCTACTCACAGCACAATCAAGTCTAATTTGAACACGGCAGTGTATAGTTAACCTTCAGAAAATTTCCACAGGGCTTTCATTAGTTAAAAAATATTAAATTCATGTTCATCAAATTATTACTCTCTTCATAAGAGGGTAAAATAATCCTTGCTAATCACAATGTAATAAAACTCGTCATATTTTTTGTTGTACATTTGGAATTTCCATTTCTGATTCCCAATAGTCTGAGTCAGGCCAAACGTACTAAAAAGTGCAGCGTTCACATCTGTTTTCAAGCCTTCGGAGTTAAAGGGCAAATTTGCACAAAAAAAATATTTTTTCAGTGAATGGTCTACTCTGCATTCTCCAGTTCAAAATGAATGTGTAGCTAAAGTTAAATACTAAATCCTTGATTTAAAAGCAAATTAATGTACATTTCACAAGGACAACGAAGGTGGCAAAGTGATTTTTTTTTTTGCCAATTTGCAACGGTAATTAATAATGAGACCTTCAACTTTGAATTGCTTCAAATAGTATAAAATGAGATATGTGTAATTTATATTTTTTAGGATAATGTATATACTATTAAATTCCCACATCTGAAAACCAGTGCTTTTAAATGCTTTCGTTACAATGGTACATTTCAGTATGTTGCGGTTGATTCAATGTAATTTAATTGTTTAGAGTGAGTTTGCGATTTGAAAATGCAGGGGGAAAAAAACGTCAAGATTTTCTGTCCCTGACAAATGCACTCTCGACAGTGATTGGCCATTTATATGTTCCTCCTCAGTGTTGCATTGTTTTGAAGTTTGTGTGTTCCCCTTTAAGAAGGGGGCTCTTTGCAGCTGAAGAATTTGCTCTCCTGTCGCTGTGAATGGGGCCCGGGCAGGAGCTTAGCGAGGGGCCCAATGTTTTGTTCTGTTACACTTCAATAGGGCGTCAAGCAGGGTTTGGGCCTGACAGCCTGTGGATTAAAGGCTCTTACCAGAATCTGTTCGCCCCACCCCCTGACCCGCGCACTCCAACAATAGCCTGAAAGAAACACATTCTTAACTCTTCAAGTACTAAGTTGTAATTTGCAGGTGGCTATAGCCTAGCAAGTCCCTATAGACCAAGACGATAAGGGTTATGGAGAAAAAAGGAGGGGGAAGAGGGTGTTAGTTATAGCCAACCTCCTCTTTTTGCTCCTCTTCAGCTTTACCTTTAAAAACATAAATTAATTTATCATTGATCTGAAAATCACAGTAATGAACGTGTCGTTGGGCGATGGCCTTGAATTCGGAAAGGTTCATGGTGTTCTAATCCCTGTTATCTATCCAAATGTAAAAGATACACCGGATGTCAACAGTTTGGGGTTCGTGGAGCAGTCGTTGTTAACAATAGCCAGATGCCTGTTCCGAGCAAACAGTGTAGCGATGACAAACAGTTGTTGTTGCCTTTTGTTTTGACAGCACTTCCGAACAGAGCAAGAAACATGGAGCCAGGAAGAAACAGACTTATGTTTTTAAATATTTGTCACCTAAGAGATCTAGATGATAATAAAACGAAGCAAAACATTCATCATATTGTTAACTATTCTTATTGAACGAGAAAATTCAGCAGGATTTGGATTTTCCAAATGTGTTTAACCTAGATGGACCACTAGGTGGAGCTATTTGAAAGTTCCTCAGCAGTGACAGAGGTGCACAGGTGAAGCAGAGATGGGTTGAATATGTTTGTGCAAGAACTATTATTTTCTCCTTTCAAGAGAATATTTGGTAACACTTCACAATAAGGTTCCATTTGTTCACATTCGTTAACTACGTTAGTAGTTAATGCATTAACTGACAACTCATCAAAATAAGTTAACTTTTTTATGCAATTTAAGTTGAAATGACTTAAACATCTTAGTTGATTGTACTTAATTTAAGGAAGCAACTTTTTTTTTTAACAGTGTACTTGAAAAGCATTTCTTAATCTTTGTTGGTCACACTTTATATTAGTCTTTAACTATTTTACCTTCACAATGTACTTATTGTGTTCATGTTGTATTGCAGAATATGGTTAGTGACAGGTTTGGTGGTACGGTTAGGTTTAAGGGGTAATGGAAGAGTCAACATTGTACTTATAGATGCAAGTACAGTAATTAATTACCGCTGGAATTACATGCAGGTCTTTTTTAAGTATAAGTGCAATGTAAAAACATGCATGTACACAATTTGTGCATTATATCAAATTATAGTTTAAATGTTAGTACACAGTAGTTAAATTCTCCGCAGCTATAGGGTCCTTACATACAGAAAGAAATCTTCCCACATTACTCGTTTCCTACGCAGACTCCATTGGCTACCTGTTCACTTTCGTATTCAATACAAGATACTCCTTATCACATTCAAAGCACTCCATGGTCTTGCCCTCCCCTATATTTCTGATCTCATCCATACCTACTCCCCTGTCCGCACACTTAGATCTTCCGATACCGGTGTGTTGACGATCCGTATAGGCACAAACTATCATTGTTTGGTGGAAGGGCTTTTTGTACCGCTGCCCCCACTCTCTGGAATTCTATTCCCCAACACATTCGCGACCTTCAATCATTACATGATTTCAAAACCCACCTTAAAACATATCTTTTTGCTACTTGTTTCCCTGACCCCTGACTCTATGATCTGATTTTGATGTTTATGTACATCTATTATGTTATCCATCTCAGTTTATTTGTATGGTTTTGTAAAGCGACCTTGAGTTTTCTGAAAGGCGCTATATAAAATAAACGTATTATTATTATTATTATTATTAAAGACACTTCATATAAAGTGTGACCCTTTTAAGTTATTTCAACATTTATTTATTTTTTAATTAAAAGATGTATCTGTTAATATTATTTAATGGACCTGAGCTAACATGAACTACATTGAACAGTTGTATTTTTATTAACTCATTTTAACAAAGATGAATAAACATTGTAAGAAATATTTGTCAGTTAATGCATTATCTAATGATACCGTATTGTAAAGTGTAAAGCGAAAAGTTTTATCTAGATGTTGAAAAAAAAAAAAAGTGGTCTTCAATTATTCATCATACAAGCTGAAGTGCCACAAAGAAATGAAAACAAATAAAAAAAATTGGTCACGTCAATCAGATTATTTTTCCGTTGTATTAAAGCGGCTCCTCAGAGTATTGCTGTCCAGAAGATCTCGTGGTCCAGCAGAGGAGTCGGCTCATCCTTATAGTCCCGGCCGGGTGTGTAACACCAAACTACATCTGGCCAATGATTCAGAGTGTCAGAGTTCACGCTGCATGCTTGCACACGCACACACACACACTCTCTGCTGCTCTTTCCTCGTGGTCAGCTGATCAGTTTGATCACCCTTGTTCAAAAAATCCCACACTGAATGCTCTGTCCATTCATTTTCATATTCTCTATAGCTTCCGTTTCAAAAGCAGAATGCTCCTGGTCCAGGCCTGAGGGACCCAAGCAAAATGTTTTTATTTATGGGGAAAATGACATTGCCGACATTGCATATTGGCTCTAATTGCGTTCATGCTCAATGGTGTTTTTGAAAACTTGTCCTTAAAGTGGCAGCCTTTCAAGAGCAGCCGCCTTTTCCCCTTCGTTTTCCTGTCACCAGTAACAGAACACAGATGTGACATAGGGTAGCAATTCCACCTCTATTTGTTTTAGGGTTGATCGAGTTATTTAAAATGTTTGCAGTCCTGGAAAGGGCTAGGGAGGGAGAGATGGGTGCATGTATGTGAGAAAGAAAGGGGGAGAGAGAGAAAGAGAGAGGGTAAAGTGTGTTTATGGACCCCTGGCCGCACCAGGTACAGCAGTGACAGATATGTAAACAGCTCGAGCACGCTAGACGCATGCTGTGAAAATAAAGTAAAGCAGCCAGATTTTAAATGTCTTCTGTTTACTTTGGGATGTTTCCTAAAACAGTTGAACTGCTAGTTAATTTTCTCTTGTACATATCATAAATCCTTTACACCTGCACGGTCTGTAATACAATGTTGAGCTTGTTATGGGATAGTCAATTCATTTATTTATTAGGCTAGTGCTTGGTTTTGTCCTTATTTTGTCCTGGTTATTATTATTATAACAGCAGAAATATACAACTTTAATATTTGTATTGTTATATTATTATTATTAATTAATGATAATAGAAAAATAAATGACTATCATAGTGGTTTATATAACAAAAATAACAACAATTTATTATTATTAAAACAACAGCAGAAATATCCTATTTTCATGATATTATTATTATTATTATAACATTATTATTAATGATATTAGAAAAAAATACTACTAATTTGTAATAGTAATTATTCTGATTATTATTATGCAGGTTTTATGTTCCGATGCAAAACTTAAGACTTTCCTCCTTATAAAACTTCACTACTTCACACTAAAATCACTTTTGACTATTATTAGTATTATTTTATTATCTGCCGGGTGTTTTGGGGCCATATCTGTGAAGGTCTGTACACATCAAGCTGCTCTCAAAGGCACTTTACAAACAGCCAACTGTAACCTTCAAAGAATGAAAGAAAGAATCCAGGCTGCAGTGAAATCTAATCCAGCCGCAGCTATAGCTACATGTTTCCCTGCCCCCCTGCTGAACTCTGACCTCTGACTTTGTCTGGGTCATCTAACCTTGCTTGAGTTATAGACACATCTTGCCTCATTGTAGTTCTCTTATGAGTCTCTCTCTTTCTCTCTTATCTGTTGAGTATGTCCCCATTGGGCTGGCAGGAGGAGAAGGGGGAAAAAACGAACGGATTGGGGACATTGCTTGCAGCATAAATGTCAGGGAGACATTAAACAGTGAAAAGCTGGGTGTGCTTTCATAGCACAACCTGTCTGTTTTCCCTCCTATTCTTTTTCCAGCCCCACATATCATCAGTCCTCCACCGGGGCTTTTACTCTGTGATCAGTATGTCCTGGTCATTTTCCAGGATGTTTGTCGAAGCTATGACTTATGCTATTGAACCAGTAATGCTGCCCAATAAAATATTAATGTAGGTAATTAATTTTATTATGCATGCATATAAGGTAAATCAAACAATTCTGTTCAAAGAAGTGACTAGCGTCACAAAACGAAACTGCAAAACATATTTAAACAGGTTCCCCAAATACTTTTCTCATGTCAGACAAATATTTATTCCTGCCCCACATTAATGCCATTGCTCAAGCCATGTCGGTTGCATGTTTTTACCACAATTTTGCACTTTTATGGGGAATCAGCCTTACAAATACATGACTTAGGTGCCTTTGCATAAAAACCTGGGATATGATTATTTTAACATCCTAGAATTTACACTTTACCTTTACATTGTAGGTTTGTTGGCTTAAAGGAACACTATGTAAGATTTTTGCATCAAAATAACCACTAGAACAATGTTATATATTTTGTTGATTTTTGTACTTACATTATCCCAAATGTTTCTAAGAATGTTTAAATCCAGAGAAATAGGGAGTTTTATCAATGACATAAAATGTGCGTCGCATATCAATGACATCATACCCGAGTCACCCTCAATTTCCGAAACCATGGAAACACCAAAGACGCTTTAATATATTATGTGTTTTATTAGACAGGTGAGCAATTGTTTGGATACATTCATTGACAGAAAACTAATCATTGTTAGATAGCTCTTTTTGTTTTAATCTTGTTTTCTTGATTTACCGCGAGTACCATGTTTACCATGCCTAATATCGCTGCAGTGTGCCTTTAAAAGTACGATCAGAATCTAAAGCTGACGCACTTGTCTTTTTGTCAAGGAAAACCACGCTCTGCCTTTGCCAGCTATGATACGTGCATGGTTTGCATGAAATGTCTACTTGCGTTTATAGTGATTGCAACCTGTTGCGTTTGATTAGGGGCTGTTATAATTGTCTGACATTAGATTTGTGGTCGTATGCTGCTGCTCAGCAGGTGGCCCTGGCATGGACTGTCATTGTTAGGATAGAGGCAGCCATTATGTGCGGAAGTGGTGATCAGGAAGTCCTTTTGCCCAAAGCAACGGCTCTACAGCGCTCTCCTCTAGAGACCAGAAACAACAAACTTGCCAGACAAACACAAACAAAATAGTTGAGCTTAGGCATGTACCTGCAATCCTCCCCCTCTCTCTCCATCCTAACTATAACCCCTCTTTAATTGAATGTGATTCGTGATCCTCCATTCTTTTCCCCTGAAGAAGTCCTTTTGTATGCACCCTTTAGTTCCAGGGCCAAAAGGCCCTTCAGTGGCCTTCAGGCATTTCTTATTAGTGTTGTAACAATATACCTTTCTTTCTCCCACCCTCCTTCTCTCTCCAGACTCAAAACAGCTTTGAAACTCATCCTGTACTGGTTCTTTAACAGCACCCGAGGGCGGGAAACAGCAGGTTATGTGTCCAGGTCTTTCTCGCACACCTTCCTCGACCCCATCGCTCCCACCCGAGAGAAGGTAAAGGCCCTTTGTCACGTAAGCATACACAAGCAGCCCTTGTTTATTTTATCGAATGTTTATTTCATTTTTTAACGTGCCACTCAAGGCTCCGAGGAGACGCGTGTGTACCTTTCCTCCACCCGTGTAAACACAGCATATTTCGCCACTCGTTTCCCGCTGTAAAAAGTTTATATCTGTAATCTGTTAAGTCAAATATTTTAAACAACATCTCGCTGTGTTTATAAATACTGCCGGGCCGCTGTAATGAATTTACGGTAATGCGTTTTTTTGTCTTCACTATCACTTCAAACCTTTCGCGGACAAGCCAAACGAAAATCGTGTAAGATTGTTTAGGTTTGAGATGAAAACAAAACAAAAAATGACAGAAATAGAAAATGTTGGTGTGACAGACAAAACAACATGAGCGCAAACACTTCTGTGTGTAGGATGAAGACAAACAAGTGGTGAGAGTGTGTGTAAATCTGAACTGATACTGATGAGGTGAATGATGAAGGATGAACACACTGTTATAGATTATTATGACCACCGGCATAGTCGTTATTCACTGTGAAATATACACTGCTGATGATTTAGGGATTTTTTTTTTTGCGCTCATGAAAAGTGTGTATTTATTCTGTTGGATTTTCATTTGTCAGTGTGTACAACTGAAATAACACTTGCTTGCATTAATAGACACCGTGTGCAGATTATTCTTCAAGTATCGTTAAATGTTTGACAGAAGTCTAGGGTGTTTTCACATATTATTCATTCAAGTAAAAAGAATAAATGTTATTGAGATCTATACATTTTTCAATGTGTTTTTTTTTTTTTTTTTTAAATCACTCATCACTTCTCTATCATTTTTCAGTAATCATAGAGGCAGGAAATTGTGGCGGTAGAATGGGTCAGGTTGGAGTCAAACCATGGCTGGACCTCCAGATACGATTGGAGGAATTTGCAAATTACTGTCAATTTGTTTGACCATAATGTGATGAATGAATAGCTATCCATATAGTACAAATGACTGCCATTGCTTTAGGTGGTAACATATAGGCCGACCAAGGCTACAGTGCTGTACGTAAGCTATAAGGTACGAGAGGCTGTGCTTTATCGTAAATAAGTCACGGCTGAACGGTTGTTAGGCACTACGTGAAGCAGTATGCTTTTATAAAACGGTTACCACACAATACAAATATTAAAGCCCAAAAATATGTATCAATGCAACTTTCATGAAGTAAAATCACTAAAAGCCTTCCTTCCGCTGGAAAAAAATAGTCCCTGACTGTGAACAGCAGCAGAAGTTACATTATTTCACCCTTAGATGGCGGCAAAGACTGTCTTAATGAGTAGCTGCATTTCCATTACCCTTCAAATTGCGCAAATTGAAATTGCGAATTGAAAATACGCCCAATGGAAACATTTCAATTTTGCAAAAACTCCCATTTATCGGAAAAAGTTTTTACGCTTGCATGAGGTGGTTTTTCAGGCAATTCGAAAAAGAAATATTTCGCAAAACTGCAATGGAAACAGTTTTTGCGCATTTACAGGTCACCTGACGTAGATGACGCGGTATGTTTGGACAGAATACGAGACAGAGCTCTTTATTAAATTCATATAAGACAAAAGAATTACAGGAATAATGGATTCTAAACCTCAAATAAATGCCACAATCAAGACCTCGAAGCAGATATGAGGGAGAAACACCCAGATACACCTCATATGTGCCGCTCACAAGTATAATAAGGGTCGTTCCTTACCATTAATGCTTGGAAAACACATCTCCTTCGATTAATACTAATGGCTAGTGCAGTGGCTGGGATATAGTACATAAACCTACCATTGTCCGTTACCATGGTTTTTGGAATGATTTTACTTATCGCGAGAGGAAAAAAGTTTTAGTCGTATAACATCAGTTAATGGAAACGCCGTCATTTCGCAATAGTTTTTTGTCGACATTTAGAAAAAATCGCAAAAGTTTTGTGCAAATCTGTAATGGAAACACACCTAGTGAGTCTGTCAGTAGAGAAAACTTTTATATTGAAGGGACTGAAACTTGTTGTGAACACGGAGAAGCAAGGCGCAACTTACAAATGACTAGCGTGTCAGGGCACGGGAAAACCTCTTAACTGTTAAAAGGACAAAATATCGCAGCAGACACTGAAACTGATTTTTTATTACGCATATAGGACTGACCTGAAAGAAAATGCTATAAACTGTAAATGCAGGTACACTCACTTATTTGATCTCTTACAATACTCTACTCTATAAGCTTCAATGAACAATATCCATGAGAACAAACTTATGTTTATCAGCCAAATCAGAATCAAGGACTTTAACTAACTGTTTTATAAAACGTAAATAATTAAGTATTTTTTATTTCTTTATTTACTGCCGTTCTTTGTTTAACCATGCTTAGGATGAAGTTAGAAAAAAATCAATAGTTTTTACTTCGCAACCATAGTTTTGTTTGGAATGCATTACATTTATTCAGGCATTTTGATACTTTCTTAAAGGGAACCTAAAAAATGAAAATTACATTGTCATCATTTACTCACCCTCAAGTTTTTTTAAACCTATATGAACAATTTTTTCCTGCTGTACACAAAAGAAGATATTTTGAAGAATGTTTGTAGCCAAACAGTTGATGGACCCCATTTATTTCCATAGTATGTCAATGGGGTCCAACAACAACTTGAGGGTGAGTTAATGATTACAGAATTTTCATTTTTGAAAACTATGAACTATGCCTTTGAGGTCATTTCAGTACACGATTGGGAATTTCGCATGAGGCTGAAAGTTTTCCTCATGCAGATTTCACAATGGGTTCAAGTTGTTCATGCGTATCCACACGTTGATCAACAGAAAGCAGCTTGGTTTGAAAGTGACTTCATACATTGGTACACTATTGATAATAGACAATGGACCTTCTTGCAGAAATTTCGTTAATGTGCATGCACCTTTACAATTCAAATTCATCTTAAGTTTTTTAACACCCTGTCTACTAAAATAACTAATTTAGTTGGATTTCAAAGACGTGATAGATCCTTCACTACCAATAATATCCCAGTTTGTCAGTTTGGGTAAAAATAAAAAAGGCATTTGATGGAGTAAATTTATTTAGAAATGTCATAACTTACTCCACTTACAAGTATTAGCCTGGTCTTCTCTTTTATTCTGTTTTATATATCTTGGAACCAAACTTGGGTTTTAAACACAGTCATTGTGACACACAGAGAACGTGTTGGCCGTATCTAAACATTGATAAACTCTCAGTTAGTCGTGAGCAGTGTACTGTTGTACCTTTAAATCAGCACAGCATTCTCTTGACAAGCTAATACCTACAGTATATAGAACATTTGTCAATTCACATCATTCTCTGATATTGTCCTTGCATTATAAACCATTCATTTGTCAATGTGATGAAACAATCGTGAACCTTGCAAAGCTCCATCGTCATGTCACGTTATATCAGGAACAATCTGAAGTTCCATCAGAGCAACACAAAGAAAGGTGGACGTGCGGCTGAGGAGTAGTCGTTCTTCATATTCCCTCAGATGTGAGGGGCCGTATATTAAGGCAGTCAAATTGTAGTGTGTGCATGATTGGTGGCAAGAACCTGGACAGGGAAGATTGCTTGTGAGAGTAGCCTCGCATTAAGCCTGTCAATGTACGAACAGTTCACAGGAGAGAGCTATAATTAAGCCTCCCTTATCCAAGAGAGGCTCTCCATTATATTTAAATTAAGCATGAGTGATTTTGATCAATGTATTCTGAAGGTATATGTGTGTTGATAGCCTTGGAGAGGCATGGGATTTCATCTCCGTGTCAGACAAACAGAAGAGAGAGAGAGAGAGAGAGAGAGAGAGAGGGTGACAGAAACAGACATTTTTTGAAAAGATTCAAGACACAGTTCTTTTTGTTTGGATTATGATCGTAATGTCTCGTAAAGTTGTGGAAAATGTCAAGTCGCCTGTCATCATATCCGTCTGTGAGTGTGTGTTCCTGTGCCTCAAACCAATTGATTTGTTGCCGTCATCAAGAGCGATAAAACGATTCCCTTTCCTGAGCGCTCACGACCACATCTTTGGAGAACAGTTTGTTCATTTCAATTGCTGAGAGACGTAAAGAGCGGGCGAAGTGGAGAAGTTCCTCCCATAAATCTCAGCTGAAATATGACTTTTCCTGCCTTTTCCTCACGGCTCAAGTGTGGAGGCATGCTTGAATCTGACATTAAATGCCCCTCTCGTCTAAGTGAGCGCAAGACTGATGGCGGAAAAGTTACACTTCCAGAGCAACAGATAGTGACCAGAAGTATCCAAGCTTTAAACAAGCTGCATGAATTGTGTTCAAGTCCTTACTGGTTTATCTGTCCAGGAGAGCTATAAAGAACAAGAAACAGACTCTGAGGCAATAAATTTGACTATTATTTGTTGGCCAGAGCGAGTATAACATATCTTTGTTTAATATGTGAGTGCATGGGATGGGAGTCATTTTTTTTTTTTAAGTGCTGGGAGTGTAAATATGTGCATGTTCTTATGTCACAAAGTGGCAGAGGATTAGATCATGAAATAATTTGATTATGCACAGTTAATTTAAATGATCTTTTAGTATTGTGACAAATAGTCAGTAATAATGTGATATTATTTAAAAAAATATATATATTTTAATATATTTTAAAATGTCATTTATTTCTGTAATGGCAAAGCTGTATTTTCAGCAGTCATTACTCTAGTAGTCAGTGTCACATGATCCTTCAAAAATCATTCTAAAATGCCGATTTGCTGCTCAAAAAACATTTATTTTTATTATCAATGTTGAAAACAGTTTCGCTGCTGAATATTTTATTGTGGCAACTGTTATACGTTATTTCAGGATTCTTTGAAAGTTCAAAAGTACAGCATTTATGTAAAATAGAGATCTTTTGTAACATTGTAAATGTCTTTAATGTCACTTCCGATCAATATAATGCATCCTTGCTAGATAAAAGTATTAATTTATTCCCCCACCCCCTCAAAAAAACTCACTGAACCTAAACTTTTAATGACTTGTTGGTCCAAGGGGGGATATTTTTGCTTGGTTTCTAGATTGACAATAAACATAATATAAGTTTTAATAAAAAATGTTTAATGTTATAAACTCAGGAGTGGAGACCCGTTTAAACTTTTTGTGTTTTTTTAGCCGTACTGATAGAAATGTGATGTGGAGTATAAGTCTGAAAAACATGTCACGATTTCCAGTGTTATGCACCTTTTTTTGCTTTCCATCTAGCACAAGTATGTGCTTTATGATCAGGATCAGGTGAACCTGAAACCATTTTAGTCATTCAGGGCTTCCTTAAGACAGACTAATTGACTAGTTGTTCAGGAAACCCACCAACTAGTTGTTCGAATATGTTGTTTTACACATCCCTTACATGTCCCGACCATAAAAGACACGAATATGCATATCTAATTGAAATGCTGAGTGGTAGAGACAGAAAGCGAGAGATTGCTATCTGTCTGCATTGAAAAAGAAACCACCGTGTTAGGTTTCTGATGGAACACAGTGCTTTTGTGTTGCATGGCTGGCTCTCGCCAACACTAGTGTCTTACAGGCTGGCGAATTAAACGCACTGGCTCCCTCGAACCTTGCTTTCCTCTCACACTAATCTTGCCGTATTACCTTCCAGGGTCGCCGTGCTGTTTTAATATCTGTCACTACCTTCCTGGATTTTACGACCATGCTTCCTCCCCTTTCATTTGTCCTCTTTTTGTTTGACTAGCCTGTCTCACCCTTTTGTATAATTCTGTCTTTGTTTGATGGGAGAAATGAGAGTGATTTCAGGTCTGGTCTCTGCTCTATCTCCGGCTGTTTTTCTCGTCTGTGCCCAAGCTGTCGCGCAGAGAATGCGCCCGCTCTTTCGCCGACAAGTTGGTGTAAACACTCTGATTGCAGCGCTAGCCGGTCTCGCGGTGCGCTGCACCTGTGTTTCATTGGTAACGGCCTAGCAACAGGTCCATCATTACGACGGAGGTAATCTATTAGCCTTAATGAGGCCTGGCGGAGAGATGCATTGATTTTTTTGCTGCTATAGTACGAACGCCTGTGTTTACGTCCCACTCAGGGAGAACTTAATGTCTCTGGCAAGCAATAACGCTAGAAACAACGGTAACTCTTTATTTCGATAGTCCTTTGCATCTGTTATGTCAACTACCAGTCATTAGAGTATTTGTAGACTTAATATCTGCAAACACTCTATTTTGATGGACCCCATCTGACATGCTATTGACTATAAGTAGCTTTGCAAGTACATGTAAACTTATTGTACTAACCCTAACCTAACAGTCTACTAATACTCTAATGAGAGTTTGTTGACATGTAGTTG
>NC_139985.1:11913898-11951898 GCF_963993115.1 Abramis brama | reverse complement strand
AACGTACAGTATGGGATTTTTTCTCCACTAGGGGTCGCTAACCTATTTAACGTTACAATAACAAAGGCGTAGTTTGATGACGCAACATTTGCTAATAATTATGGATCTTGTCGTCAACGTCAAGCCGACCGATCTAATAATGTTTATGGATGACTGAATACATTGATGCTTTTATCATGACTGTGATATGAAGCAGTTCGGGGTTGCTAAGAGACAGCTATCAGCTCCAAACGCGACGCGAGTCCCATGGATATAAAAGGAATATGGACATTTCATTCTACCGAACTACACGCAGAATTACTACTCACAGGTCAGTTTATTAGACAAATTAAACTTGTGAGGTAACGCAGCGCTGTTTCACTTGGTCTAACATTACACTAGCACACTAAACTGCATTTGAATGTGTTGAAATGTATGTGTTAGTCTGTCTGTATGAGACTAGCAGTAAACTAGATCAACATTAGAATAACATACAGATCATATTCTGACATTTTATCATTGTTGAACTATATAACATTGATTAGTTTTATGTAAATGTGCTCACCTGTTTAATAAAGTACATGTAGAAGCGGTCGAAGTCTCGGACGTGGAGCTCTCGTTTATATACTGTCTATGGGAGCTCTCGGCATCTCGAAAACACCGCGCTAATATTGATTCTCGTTTTAGTTCTCCTTTTTTATCCAAAGTCTGCTTGCCATGGTCCATAATGTTTGAACGAAACAACAACAGCGTGCAAATAGACATTGCGAACTACAGTGGTCCACGTCTGTCGTCTTGGTTACTATCAGACGGCTCTGGTTCATAGCTCTGGTTACCATGGCAGCACGAGCGGAAACCAGGGACAACGCGGATATGACGCCATTGACGGCGACAAAACGGAAATAAAGAAACGTGCCGTGTCTTCGAATTAAATAAAAAATTCTCCTGGTTTGAAAGTTGTTGGAAACAGTCGGGATAATGTAAGTACACAACAAAAAAAAAATATAACATAGATATAGTGATTTTTGCTATTTTTAAAGCAAAAAAGTTACATATTGTGTGTCACGGCCGGCTCGCAAGCCGCGACAAAGAAGGAGATAACACGTTGAAATGATATGCAAAAAGGAATAACATTTATTAAAGTTAAAGTAATAGAATAGACCAACACAGGAACAAAACAACAACTAAGATGACAACAAAATGGCATGAGAGGAGAGCCCCCCGTCACGACTGAAGGGAGCTGCATTTGTTTGCCGGCATCAGCTCTAGCACAGGTGTAAACCATCAGTCATCATGACGTCACTCACTCCAACCTACAAAACAAATAACAAAAGACAACCAAACCCACACAATATGACCCACACTGAGGTCGTAACACCCCCCCCCATAGAAAAAAGGGTGGACATTTATGAAACCCGTCACCCGACAACTCCAAAAACTGGAAAGACCCACCACTCTGTAATACTCTCCAATATCCTCAGCAACCACGGGCCCTGTGGAAGCAATTTAAGAAAGACAAGTAGAGCAAAACAAAACATAGTTAGTCAATCAGTTAAAAGGAATAAGGAGCTCTAGACAATGCGTCAGCTACCACATTGTCAGTCCCCCTAATATGCCGGATGTCAAGTGCATACGATTGCAAAAAAAGACACCAACGAGTCAATCGTTGGTTTGGGCAACGCAAAGAATGTAAATAGACAAGCGGATTGTGGTCCGTGTACACAACCAATGGGTCTGACACGGATCCCACATACACCTCAAAGTGTTGCAAAGCCCAAATCAAAGCTAATGTCTCCTTTTCAACCACAGAGTAATTCAACTGATAAGAATTAAACTTTTTTGAGAAGTAGCTAACTGGACGGTGAATTCCTCCCTCATCAGCCTGTAACAACACTGCTCCAGCACCCACATTGCTAGCATCCACACATACCTGAAAAGAACGATCAAAACGAGGCGCTGCCAATACAGGAGTAGAAGTAAGAAGTGATTTAGCGGCCTCAAAAGCAACCTGACAGGCAGCTGTCCAAACAAAAGCTACTTTTGCTTTCAACAGATCAGTAAGGGGGGCTACCACCGTAGAAAAATTCCTGCAAAATCCCCGATAGTACCCTACTAACCCCAAGAACCGCATCAACTCCTTCTTAGTAGTAGGAGAAGGAAATTGATCAATGGCCTCAACCTTGGCCCGAACTGGTCGCACACATCCCTGTCCAACTACCTTACCTAAGTAAGTCACAGTGGCCTTGGCAAACTCGCATTTAGCCAGATTGACGGTCAAGCCAGCCTCTTCAAAATGAGAGAACAGGTCTGCGATATGCTTCAAGTGCTGCTCCCATGAATCACTGAAAACTACTACATCGTCCAGATAGACGGCCACTCCCTCTAACCCAGAAACAACTCTATTCATAAGTCGCTGAAAGGTTGCAGGCGCATTTCTAAGGCCAAAACTCATAACGTTATAAGAGAATAACCCCTCCGATGTAATAAAAGTGGAAATCTCTTGAGCTCTTTTGGTCAACGGAACTTGCCAATAGCCTTTAAGCAGATCGAACTTGCTTACAAATTTTGCCGCCCCAACCCGATCAACGCAATCCTCAATACGAGGCAGTGGAAATGAGTCTGGTTTTGTTACTCTATTTATTTTACGATAGTCGGTGCAAAACCGATAAGTACCATCGGATTTATTTACAAGCAAGCAGGGAGATGACCAACTGGAAAATGAAGGTCGTGCAATATCATGATCCAGCATATACTGAACTTCAGCGTTAAGATGCAGGAGTTTATTTGGGGACACCCGATAAAAATTCTGGCGAATGGGCTCCGAATCCCCAACATCAATATCATGCTCCAACCAATGTGTACGCGAAGGTACATCACCAAATAAAGAAACATGATGATTAATAATATCAATCAAATCACCACATTTATCATCAGGCAAATGAGCCAACATGTTATACAGATCTTTAAGAGTCTCTGAATTGTTTAGACGTCCCAGTAGTACCGTATCCTCTGGAAAAGAAACTCCCTCATCTATTCCCTCCCCCACAAGAGAAATTCTCTCAACTACTAATGCAGGTTTCACCTCATCCTCCGAGATCTTGTGAGAACGGCAATAATAGGGCTTCAATAAATTAACATGACACAACTGGGTGGACTTTCTTCTCTCTGGAGTGGCAATCAGATAGTTTAAGTCAGTAACTTGTTTTTCTACTACATACGGACCTGTAAACTGAGCTTGAAATGGTGAGCCTTCCACAGGTAACAGAGCCAACACCTGATCGCCAGGCATGAATTTCCGTTCCTCAGTTCGTCGATCGAAAATCGTTTTCATACGCTTTTGCGAAGAATGCAATTGTTCTTTTGCCACTTTACCTGCTTCATATAATCTACGCTTAAAGTCATTCACATAACTTATCAAGTTTTTTGGTGGTGCACTTTCAACCCACTGGTCTCTGAGTACAGCCAGCGGTCCCCGAACTGTGTGCCCAAACACCAAATCATTGGGACTGAACCCAGTACTTTCTTGACATGCCTCACGTGCTGATAGCATCAACCACGGCAATCCTTGTTCCCAATCTCCTTCCATCTCTGTACAATAAGAACGCAGTAAAGACTTCAGCGTCTGATGGAAACGCTCCAAAGCCCCTTGGCTTTGGGCGTGATAAGCACTGGCTTTATTGTGTTTAATGTGCAGCAGTTTCAAAACCTGAGAAAATAAATGAGAAGTGAAATTGGAACCTTGATCACTTTGCACAATCTTTGGAATGCCAAAAATGGAAATGAACTGAGTCAAGGCTTTCACTACTGATTTGGAAGTGATCGTACGAAGAGGATATGCTGCAGGATATCGAGTAGAGGCACACATCACCGTGAGCAAATAAATGCTACCCGACTTTGATCTAGGCAGTGGGCCTACACAATCAATAATCAGGTGCTCAAATGGCGGACTGACAGCAGGAATGGGAAACAATGGAGCAGGCTTGATCTTCTGATTTGGTTTGCCTGTTAGTTGACAAGTATGACATGTCTTGATATACTGTGACACATCCTTCTTCAATTTTGGCCAAAAGAAATTACAGAGAATCCGGTGATAGGTCTTTTTTACCCCTAAATGACCTGCAAGTTTATCATGGGAAATCTGTAATACCAGTGAGCGATACTTTTCTGGAACTACCACCTGCATGATAGGATCCCCAGCAAAATCACTACCATGAGGAATCCACTTTCTCACCAACATTCCATCCTGCAAAAAATAACCATGAGCAACATTTCTAATTTCACCAGAAGACATCACACTCTCAAACAATTGATGGAGAGAAGAATCAAGTCGCTGCTCCTGGAGCAACTCAGAAGGTGAAACAGAAAAGTCATCAGGCAAGGAGAATGGTTTGACTACAGCAGAATCAGGGGTTACCCTTGGCTGAGCAGAGGTCATGGAACGAGTTACCGCACATGCAGTAAACACTTCCGGATAATTCTTGTGACTCTCGTCAGAATCTGGAAGAGGAACAGATAAAACCACAGGAGGTGAAAAAGTATCAGGCCACACCCTACCCCCTGCCAAATTATTCCCCATGATTATATCCACCCCATCCAAGGGCAATGATGGACGCACTCCAATCACCACTTCACCATTCACAAGCTCAGATGACAACATTACTCTATGTAAAGGAACAGACATCACATCCAACCCAATTCCTCTAACAAGAACACTAGTACCAGTGTCACTCAACACTGAAAATGGCAACACATCCTCCAATATAAAAGATTCAGAGGCTCCTGTATCTCTTAATATTGTTACTGGAATCTCTATCTCTGTACCAATCATCGACACATGACCATAGGTGATAAAAGGCGCATAATCACCATTTTCCAAAAGATTACCCAATTTAGGAAATCCTTCACACAATGTACTAACAGGACTTAACACGGGTGCCACAAGAGCAGCTGGTTTAACGCGAGGAGCCTTTCCCCCTTTACTCTTGGCCTTAAGCACAGGGCACTCATTTTTCCAGTGGCCTTTACCATGGCAGTAATTACAGATAAGAGACGAGTTTTTGGACATACGATCTCCCTTATCTTCAAAAAATTCGTCCCTTCTCCGAAACTCAAAACTCTTGTGTGTTAACACATAATCATCAGCTAATTCAGCAGCTTTAGCAGCTGTGTCCGCTTTCTGCTCATTTATATATGTGGCAATACGAGCGGGTACAGAATTCTTAAACTGTTCCAACACGATTAAGTCGGTCAACTCCTCAAACGTGGTTACCTCAGATGCCATACACCAGCGACTAAATGCAGTACTGAGCTCTCTAGCAAACTCAACATGAGCAACATTAACACCTCTAGACAAAGTTCTAAATTTCTGTCTGTACGCTTCTGGTACTAACTCGTACGATTTCAAAACAGCTGCTTTTACGATGTCATAATCGTTACAGTCTGAGACTGAAAGAGAAGAATAGACTTCCTGAGCCCTGCCAGTAAACACGCACTGTAAAAGTAGTGTACGTTCCCTACTAGGCCAACCTCTCGCTTCCGCAATCCGTTCAAACAAGGTAAAAAATGTATCCGGATCTCGTTCACTAAATTTAGGCATCAAACGCAAGTTTCCCGCAGTGTCAAACATTTTAGAAGCACCCTGAAAAGCATCATCTGAACCATCATCGATTCTGCCTTCTCTAATCATATCCAAGCGATATTTTTGCAGCTCTATATCTGTCTGTTTAGTTCTATTTCGCTCACGCTCCATTTCCAACTTTACACGCTCTTGTTCAAGCTGTAAGAGCAATAACCTTTCTTGCTGTTCAAAAGTTAAAAGGCCAACTGGTGGTTTAATTTGACTAGCAGTAGCTGTATCAGACATTTCAATCAATATAGCTTGTTCTATCAATTTTGTTTTAATTGTTTCTCTAATTGTACTCTCTTTTAATCTCTTATCTTCAAGTTCGATTTCATAATGATCCGCAATCTTAAATAACTGATCTTTTGTAAACAACTCAAGTAACGCTTCAGAGGGAGAAATAATAAAATCTTCTACGAGATTAGACATACTTCCTCTAAAATATACGTTACAATTAATATAGTGTGATTCACAAACCTCACGTGGTAGGAATAAAAAGTTCCCTCTCCCTATCTATAGGAAAAAACAACTAACTAACTCACCCCTAATCTTCGTGTGGTTACTGGCGAGGGGTATTTAAGCACCAACTCCCGCTGGTACAAGAAAAGCAACCAGCACGCTGGCGACTCTCTCATACCACGGCCATGCTCCCGAGACAACTGCTCTACTCACGGTCGCCACACAAAAATAACAAAAATTACATTAACCTACTTGTTCCAAAAGGGACCAAGCAGCTACACCTAACAAGGGAACATCAACAATATTCTCACCACGATATGATTTGCAAAATCACTTACCTCTTAGAAACAGCATAGAACAGCTAACCGATGATACAGCAACATATGTCCTCAAAACAAATAAATTCAACGCGTATTCCCTTCCAAACGATGAATAAACTCCCAACAATAGCGTTTACCCCAAACAACATTCTTCCGGTTTTACGTTCAGTTAATGGACGTGCCAAGTTCATTACAAAATAACCGAACGCAACAAAAACGCTTCCAAATCATGTCGACAAATAGCAGGAATTTTCAAAAGTTTACAAACAAGCGGACGAGCCCCCATTTGTCACGGCCGGCTCGCAAGCCGCGACAAAGAAGGAGATAACACGTTGAAATGATATGCAAAAAGGAATAACATTTATTAAAGTTAAAGTAATAGAATAGACCAACACAGGAACAAAACAACAACTAAGACGACAACAAAATGGCATGAGAGGAGAGCCCCCCGTCACGACTGAAGGGAGCTGCATTTGTTTGCCGGCATCAGCTCTAGCACAGGTGTAAACCATCAGTCATCATGACGTCACTCACTCCAACCTACAAAACAAATAACAAAAGACAACCAAACCCACACAATATGACCCACACTGAGGTCGTAACATTGTGCCTTTAAATGGTGGCTGTCATAAAACATGGCGAATTTATTAAAAATACATTAAATATTGAAGAACAGGTTAAGTAAACATACAATGAATATATGCAATATAGTGCATATATTTAGCAAAATGCTCCTATCTGGAGTTAATTTTCTAGCTGACTAATGAGTTTTGAATTGCTTTTCTGAGGTAAATGTAACTTTACGTGACATTGGGTAAGCGATTACATGATCTGTGATACAGATTTTGGTAAGTTGTACTGTAGGCCTATCTTTCAACATTCCTTCTGATGTTCATTCATGTTTATTTT
The DNA here is from genome assembly GCF_963993115.1 of Abramis brama. Taxonomy (NCBI): domain Eukaryota; kingdom Metazoa; phylum Chordata; class Actinopteri; order Cypriniformes; family Leuciscidae; genus Abramis; species Abramis brama. Next base: position 11,944,611 of record NC_139985.1, on the reverse strand, counting down.
GTGCTGTAAATAGTAGTAAAGCGTAAATATGTTCACGTGCCCTTAGCGCTGCAGCTTCGCTTGAATTAAGCGCTACAGCGATCTGTCGCACGGTCGCGCCACATAAAAGAGCGTCAAAACTGTATTTATTGTTTGATTTCGTAATAAAAGTGACAAAATTTGAAAGCTGAGATTTTGTTTCATATCAGAAGCACAAGCTTATCGCGATTTATTGGATGGTATACGCTGCTTTGTTCATTCATCAACAAAAGATAGATTGATAAATGGGATTTAATAATCAATATCGGTTCTTCAAAATGAGGATCGACTAAATCGAGAAATCGATATTAACCCAGCCCTAGTATTGATTTGAGAATGATCTATGTAATGTAATCCTCACTGGGCGGTTACTGAAATGTGACACTTTCATATTAGGTATTTGCTGACAACATGAGCAATACACCTCCTAACAGACGAGGAATAACTTTTGAGGTGGGCGCTGCTCTTGAAGCACGGGACAGTCTGAAGAACTGGCAAGTGCCATTCTTTTAAAAACAGTCATTTTTGTAGCCTGTCCATCACTCCTTTTTATAGCAAGCTATCCGTATGTGATTTCGCTCCCAGGTATGCTGCCAACATTGAAAAGATTGACTACGAGGATGAGAAAGTCTTAATCCACTATCGCCAGTGGAGCCATCGCTATGATGAGTGGTTTGACTGGGCCAGTCCGTATCTGAGGCCCATGGAGAGGGTTCAGCTGAGGAGAGAGGGACGGCAGGAAGACAGCATTATCCCTGTGAGTCACAGACTGCTCCTCAAAAATCCCAGTATATGCAAGCTTATCTAGGATCAGCCTCGCGTATAAATCTGTTCAGTGAGATATGAATGTGACGCTGCATCAGTCCTGTTGTTCTATCAACTGATTATTACTGTGTGGATCACAAAAGCAAATCTTGCATCAACCAGTCTACACAAATATCATTTGTAATTAACTAATTGTTCATTCATTGGATACATTAAAAATGCAATTCATACGATACAATGGCTTGAGTACACATACTATGGTGAACATGTTTTTAATTTCTGACTTAAAATGTTTGATATGTTTTTATTCAGGGTGATAGCCTCATTAAAAAAATTAAATGATTGAAAAGAAAACATTGTAAAGTACTTTGGCGTAATCCTTTATTATTTTTTAATTAGAAAATTATATATAAACGCTACCGTTTGAAAGTTTGGGGTCATAAGATTTTTCAATGTTTTTGAAGGAAGCTCATCAAGGCTGCATTTATTTGATTAAAAAATTGAATAAAATTGTAATATTGTGAAATAATATTACAATATATAACATTTCTAAGATATTTTAAAATGTAATTTATTCCTTTTGGCGAAGCTGAATTTTCAGCATCATTACAGTCTTCAGTGTCACACGATTTGCTGATTTGGTTCTCAAGAAACATTTCTTATTATTATCAATTTTGAAAACATTTATGCTGTTTAATATTTTGTGTGGAAACCATGTTTCTTTCAGGATTCTCTGATGAATCGAACATCCAAAAGAAAGCATTTATTTAAATTAGAGATCTATTGTAACATCATGTATGTTTTTACTGTCACTTTTGATCAGTTTAATGTATCCTTGTATCTTACAGACCTGAACAGTAGTGTATATTACTACACAACTTCAGTGCTTATTAATATTTGTTTATATTAGTTTTGTGGTGTAGCTAGCATGCAGAAAAGCAGACCCACTTAACTATCTGTCAAGGTCAATAAGTCTATTAAAAATCAGATAATTCAACCCTAAATACTGATTGGTTAAACCACATTTAAAACCATTGTGAAATGCAAATGAATAAATTCTGTTTTAATTCATACTTTTTTTGCAGGGATTTCATGTGAATGACAAAGTTCTTGCCAGTTGGTCTGACTGTCGATTTTATCCTGCTAAAGTCTTGGCCGTCAACAAAGATGGTAAGCTGTTGATGTAAATATTGCATGAAACAAATGTTATGTGAACAGATTCTTTTTCATGTTTCAAATGTGATTCAAATGTACAAAATGATCCTGCAGCTTCCTACACTGTAAAGTTCTATGACGGTGTCATCCAAACAGTCAAAGGAATCCACGTGAAGCCCTTCACCAAAGAGGTTCATTTTGTATTTTTATCCTATTCATGTTGCGTTTCTATTTCAGTACCAATTTTGGCCTTCTCTTCTTTTACTCACTCTCTCATTCTCTCCAATTAGTGTAGAAAGAAACTAACTGACAAAAATGGAGAGAAGCCAATGGTAAAAAAGACAGTAAAGGACAAGAAAATGCAGGAGAATGAAGCCAGCGGTGATAAACAGATTGACCGTCTTCCTGAGGAAGAGGAGGATGAGAACTCAGTCTTGGATGGAGAGGAAGGTGAAAAGAAGAAAAGCAATGGGAATGGGAAATGCATTGAAGTGCAAAATATAAGCATAAAGGAGGAAGATGCAGAGGGAGAGAGAGTCTTGGAGCAAATAGCGCAGCACAACTACAGTAAGTTATTTCTGAAGAGGGGCTCGGGGCCTGAGGAGAGAGAAGAGAAGACCAGCTTGAAAATGGAGAACTCTGTGGTGTTAGATTTGGGCTTGAACTTTAATGAGGGGGTGGTAAAGAGAAATGAGAACGAGGAAGTAGAAGTCCTGGAACGAAAAGAGGAGGAAATCAAAGGACAAGGTCTTCCTCATGACAGGAAGTCACGGAGGCAGCGAATAAGAAGTACGTACAAAGTTAAACTATTCAAAGTGGTTTTCTTGACTGGATACAAGTGATTGATTTGTAGGTTGATTTCCCTGAAAAGTATAAACACTGCGGTTCTGTGGCGGTATCAAAACAATGTTCTGTTTGTTTGAGAACTGCCCCTACCCGGTAACAGTGGCTCAACCAATGGTGTTGAGTTTGGGGTGGGGCTATTTGTTTGACTGACCAATATCGGGGGGAATATTTGGGAAACATGTTTGAAACGAACATTATTTGTTCAACTCCATGTGGTAGAGCTGCACAAGTAATCAAAATAAAATTGACACCACAATTATCAAATTGCAAAGGCTGTGATTTACTTAAATATATGCAAAGCACAACAGCGTTTTTTTTAAACATGCGAGCAGTTTATGATCCAGTGTTTTCGTCCTCTCAGAGTGGCTTGATTTGCAGTAAATGCTCCACACAAACTCATCTCTGCATCTGCTCTGGGTTTGGCTTGCTTATAATGTGTATTTGGGAACCAAACATGCACCAACCATTTTCATCAAACTGACTGTTTTCAACAAAAGAGATATAAGGGTTTTCTGCAGTTTTCCACTGAAATAAAGGCTCTGTGGTTTAATGTTTGAACATGAAAAAATGAAGACAGCCTTTTCTTAAATACTCAATTTTTTAAATTCACATTTGCATTATCAATCGCAAATGCAATTATCAGAAAAAATCAATTCATGCAGCTCTATTATTTGGTGAGGCTTCATTTATTCAAGTTTATTTAACATTTAAGTTTATTTTCTCTAGGGAAGAGGAGACTTTCAATGGCACGAAGGAGCTCCAAAAAAAACAAGACTGATTCAGGTTTGAGTATATGACTGTTATGTAAAAAAATTGTTTACTAGTGCCATAATGGTAGGTTTCCTCATCATTCATCTCTTTCCTCCAGAAAAAACTTTTCATAATGATTGCAAGCCCATATGCGAATCCACCAATCAGAGAACTCAAGGAAAAGGATCAGACCCCTTATGTCTGACACAACCATCTAATGACACATCAGTACCTAAGGCTCAGTGCCAATCAGAAACCTTTAAGCCTACAGGTGAGATTCCATCCACCACATCTGTAAAACACATATTTACTCAAATAAGACCTGGTTCATTTTGATCATGTTTTTGTTGTTCTTTTTAAATTGTAGCAGTTAGAAAACAAGCCTTCCACAACCCCAACCGGTTCAGCAGAGAACCATGTGAGTAATGATCTCTACTAATTAATGAGAACAATCAGAATCATCTTGAATTAGTGATGATGAATGTAAATTGTACTTATCACAGTATACAGAGTCATCAGAAACCAACCGCCACCAGTGCTCTCGATCAACTTGGACCATAATCCATATAAATGCAGTGCTCCTGGCTGTACCAAGTCTTTCCGCAAAGCAAAACTACTGCACTATCATATGAAATACTACCATGGAGATGATCGTCTGATGGAGCCAGACCCGATCCGGGAAATGGACAAACAGACCGCACTTAATAATCAGGATGGCTCTAAGAAGAGGTGCGTTACATCACATGAGTGTGCGCAGGTGACAGCGAAGAGACGCTCTCTTGCGCCCCCTGTTGTCAGTGCACAGAATTACCAACGATGGCCTTCATTGAAGGACAAGACCAGGGACAAGACCAGAGACAATCAGCTAGACAGCAACATGCATAGATACTTCAACAAGGAAAGAGAGAGGAGATTTATGGAAATGGGTATGGCTGATGGATAAAATTTATATTGTATTTCACAGAAAGGATTTGGGATTTTCAGTGTTATTTAATTGAAGGCTTTAATACATGACATGATCTAACTGAGCTTTGTTTTTTGCCTTTGGTAGAAGGCGTGAAAGAACGTGACAGGTCAAAACAGAAACAGACTAGAGACTTCTTGCGTATAAAGTTGAAGGAAAAGAAAAAGATGAAAAAAAACACATCAGGTAAAGAAAAGCAGCATTTATTTACAGACAATGTAAACAATTCCTGAAGTGGTGATTTTTGAGTGATCGTAAATCTTTATTTCTGTGCACAACAACTGAACTGAACTAAAATATGTTCGTAACAGTAAATTATAATACAAGTAGAAATATAAATTATAGAAGTGTAAATTGTATTATAATCACATAACAATGTTATATTATCATACGTCATATGCTATGCAAAACATATTGCATTTTATAATTTAAGAAAAAGAATTTTTGCTCTGCTATTCATCCACTTCCTGTCAATTTATATTTTCACTGTTAGTACATTCAGCAGTGCTTTAACTGAAGTTTTCCTGTCCATCTTAATGTTTTGTAGAGTTTATAGAAGTTTTTACCTCATAATACAAATTTTGTAATATGTTTCCAGATGAGGATAGCATTTCAGACTGGTCCTCTGACAGCTGTGGTTGGAGTGAAGATGAAATGGGGGCGGATCTGGATGTCATTGCCTCACCTCTCAGCTGTAGCTCTGTTGCCTCAACCACAGGAAGTCAGGAAACTGTCCGCTGTGTGTGTGAAGCAGAAGAGGAGAATGACTTCATGTTACAGGTGACCATTAATTTGGCCTGTACACTACCATTCAAAATGTGGGGGGTCAGTAAAGAAATTAGTACTTGTATTCAGCAAGGATGCATTAAATTGACCAAAGGTGATAGTAAAGACATTTCTAATGTTACAAAAGAGTTAATGATCACCAAATCAGCATATTAGAATGATTTCTGAAGGATCATGTGACACTGAAGACTGGAGTAATGGCTGCTGAAAATATTGATTTGACATCACATGAATAAATTACATTTTAAAATAGAAATATTATGTTATAATAGAAGATTTAGCTTTAACATTTTCACTATTAACAACACTATTTTTCTCTTGAACCTCAGTGTGAAGAGTGTCTGTACTGGCAGCATGGAACCTGTATGGGCCTCCTGGAAGAGAATGTTCCAGAACGATACGCTTGCTTCATTTGCCGGGATTCTCCAGGTTTGGAAGTGATGCATGTTAAACAAACCTCTAATATAGATCTCAGGATGAGTGGCAGTTTGAGTAGTTTGACTCAGCATTTTGTCAATTCCCCTTTCTCCTGCTAGGGAATTAGGGAATTTTCTGCCGTTTTAAGTCAATTTTGGCTTACCATTGCATTTGTTTGTGTGTATCCAGGGCAGACCAGAGGTCAGAGACAGAGCCTGCGGTACTGGTATGACAGGGACTGGCTTAGCACCGGCCATATGTATGGCCTCTCTTTCCTGGAGAACTACTCCCATCAGAACGGCAAGAAGATCGCAGCCACTCATCAGCTGTTAGGGGACGTTCAGCATGTGCTGGAAGTCCTCAATGGCCTGCAGCTCAAAATCAGCGTGCTACAGTAAGGCCACATTTACACTGCAGGTCTTGATGCCCACTTGTTGGCTATATCCGTGTGACCCATATCCGATATCTTCATTTACACTATTCACTTGATGATAGCTAGGTCATTACACATTGCACCCTTGTATCTAATGTTATAGGCTAACACAATAATATATCGTCACTTTTTCTAATTTGGCAATGGCTGAAATAACGTTTATATGCCAGCTAATGTCTGCAAAAACTTTAATTTACCTTACCTGTAACTTTAATTTTCTCACACTCCGGCTCTTGACAGTCCACTGGAAACGCGGCATCTTCCTCTCTGAAGCTATTTAGTATTTCAGGTGGTCGGCAGCTTCCATTTGTTTGTAGAATGTGAATGTAATATGGCTATTATCACTCTTGTTGTTGTGGTCTTTGACTACTTGTACTTGCTTTTTAAAGGGTTAGTTCACCCAAAAATGAAAATTCTGTCAGTAATTACTCACCCTCATGTTGTTCCAACCCCGTAAGACTTTCGTTCATCTTCGGAACACAAATTAAGATATTTTTTATAAAATCTGAGAGCTGGCTCACTCCTCCATAGGCTTCTAAGACATTATAACTTGCTGGCCCAGAAAATGTATTAAAGACATCGTTAATATAGTCCAAGTGACTACAGTGGCTCAATCTTAAGTTTATAAAGCGACGAGAATACTTTTTGTGCGAAAAAAAATAAAAAAAATAACGACTTTATTCCACTTTTCATTTCCTTCTCTCTGGGCCTCGAGTTTTTTCACGTAGTATAACTGCGCAGCGCATCTGTGTTGTACGTCACACGTAGGCTCACTATTGGCCGACGCTGGTCATGTGTGTGATGCGTGTGACGTGCAACACAGACGCGCTGCGCTAAAACACTACGTGAAATAACTCGAGGCCCAGAGAAAAGGAAATGAATAGTGGAATAAAGTCGTTATTTTTTGTTTGTTATTTTCTGGGCCAGCAAGTTATAATGTCTTAGAAGCCCATGGAGGAGTGATCCAGCTCAGATTTAATCAAAAATATCTTAATTTGTGTTCCGAAGATGAACGAAGGTCTTACGGGGTTGGAACAACATGAGGGTGAGCAATTACTGACAGAATTTTCAATTTTCAACTAACCCTTTAAGCTTTTGATTTTATGTTGGCACAGTAGCCACGAGCGCTTAAAACCATGCGTTCCCATCTCGCCTGAAGTTTCTTAAAATAAGCCTTTTGTTTCTGTAACAACCCTGCTTTTTTGCCTGCACTGTCCCTAAGCCCCAAAGACTCAAAATACATAAAACTTTATCATGACTCCACTGGGTTGAGCCTTCGTCCTCCATTGCGCCATTGAAAAGAGTCATGTGATCGCAGTTTGTCTCCACCCGAGTTGACGTCATTCGGCATCATCATTCGCAAATGCACGTATCCAATTCATATCAGAATCCATGTGCTTTTTTCCTGCTTGCATGTTTGTGGGTCATATCCGATCTGTGCCACATGGGAGGAAAAAATCTGAATTGGGTCACTTGTAAATGCGGCCTGTTTTATCTCTGTTTTAACCAATAAGACTCATGCTGTTAGAAAAGCCACATGAAAAAAGTGTTTCACCCCTTTCTGCAGGAGCCAGACTCATCCAGACCTCAAGTTGTGGCGGGAGCCGTGGAAGCTGACTGAGAGATCCAGGATAAAAAGCATGGCTCTTCCAGACGCAAAAAACGTTTCTTCATCAGCATCTTCAGAAGTCATTCTACATAAAGAGCCCTTCTCTTCATCCTTCCAGGACTACATTAGCAGTGAGCACTGCTATCAAAAGCCACAAACGCTGTACCAAGTATTGGAGCCGAGGCTGGTGCTGAAGACACGGGTTGAGTCAGTGTTGGAAGATCGATCGCACAACACAGAGAGAGTGCTGAAGAATGAACAACGCTATTATGGAGAGATCCAACCAGCACTACTGAAGACATCTAGTACTCAGCTGTTCAACCACAGGATGGTGAGGGTCAAATGAGGTTAATATTATGTGATTAACACTGTCCAGTTCTGTGAAATATAATTAGTACGGTCAAATGAAAAGGTCTGATCCTACAGTGAGCTGACATTTTTAAAGGGATAGTACATCTAAAAGTGAATTTTAATAGAATAGAAATGTTGAAGAATGGGCCATTCTTTCCATATAATGAAAGTGAATGGGGATTTGTGCTGTTAAGCTCCAAAATGATAAAAAGCACAATAAAAGTATCAGTGGTCCAAAATTATAAGAGGTCCATCAGTATTTAAAATACGTACTGATTATTAAACATCTGCATCTATTAAAATATGGCTCATTTAGACACAGCACGAACGGTTTGATGTCATAATAAAACGACCAGTCGTCATTTAGGATTTATTTTGAGTTGAACTATTCCTTTAATTTACAGCAAACTTAAAAAGTGTACTTCAAAATATGTACATTTGTTTAATAGAAATGAATACTTTCATTAAGGAATTCATACTTTTTCTACATTTAGCAAGGACCCAGTAAAGGGTTTGTTATAAAAGGTTTATATTTCTAATAAGTTTCGTTCTTTGAACTTTCCATTCAACAAAGAATCCTGAAGTCGAAAGTAGAAAGTAGAAAGCAGTTATTTTACATTTTAATAATATTTCAAGATATTACTGTTTTACTGTATTTTTGATTTAATAAATGCAGCCCTATAGCCTAGAGATCTTACCAACCCCAAACTTTTGAACAGTAGTGTAGACTGACTGTTTTATATTGTTTGTGACTGAATGTTAATTGCATTGAATGCTGCAATGTAAGTAATGAGTGAATATGACATTGTAGGATGCAGGAGAGAAGCGTGAGGCGTGTGGTGATGGAGGCGGGGTAAAGAGTGCAGCTCAGCCCCAGCAGTGGAGGATCAACCTGCTGGAACACATCGAGACTTTACAAGAAGAGGTTACTCGCAGGATGGACTTCATCGAAAGGGAGCTTGATGGTGTGCCAGAGGGTTTCAGGGGGCTGGATTTATGTTTTGCAATTTTTCATTTGGTGATTTGTATAATGGGAATGTTTCGTATACATTAAAGCTAATACATCAAAACACTAGCTATTCACTAACTAAACATCATTTCCTGTTTCAGTGCTTGAAAACTGGCTGGACTGCACGGGAGAGTTGGAGCCTCCAGAGCCATTGGACCGTCTGCCTGAACTCAAGCAAAGCATCAAACAGCTGCTGAATGAACTGGGAAAGGTGCAACAGATCGCTCTGATTTGTGCCACATGAGGGCGCCAGGGCAAATTTCACTATCATCACAGGACTACCTCAGTTTAATACATTCCTAAAGCGGGCCACGAAACCAAAGAGCCTAAAGAACATTAGACTGAGAACAATGTGAAACTATACAAGCTGTTTGTTACAGAATCTGTGATTCTGACTGTGGACTTGGAATTAGGATTGAATGTTGCAAAACTTTATCAACCCACCTATCCCTTTACAGCAAATGTGATCCAGATCCTTTTCATCCTTTCTCTTTCACTGATAGTAAACGTATAACAAAATACCTAAATGTATGTTTGGTTTAATATATATCTTTCTTTTTTTTAACTAAGTTAATCATGTTTAATCTAAAAACCTACTGGATATTCAAAATAAGGATCAGTCCTGCATTGTTCAAAGGTTAGTAACCATTAACCTCTATTTAACAGGTTGGGTGTGAACTGTGAAACTGAAGTAAAATGTACACAATGAAACTATTGTTTATGTGCTCCGCTGTATTTAAAGGACCTTATGCTTAGAAAGTTCAAATGTTTTTTGAATATTGCATATTTATTTCTGAACAACTGTGAATTTCATAATTACTGCAATCCTCAGTAGTCAACTTTCTTTAAGATTTGTGCAGTAAATGTAGTCTGTGACATCACTTCATTATGGATTATCCATAAAATGTTTAGGCCTGGTTTCACAGACAGGGCTTAGATTAAACCAGGATTAGACCTTAGTTCAATAAGGACATTTAAGTAGCTTTTATAAAAATGCATTAGAAAAAAAGAAGAAGAAAAAAAACATTACTGGTGTGCATCTTGAGACAAAATAATGGCACTGACATATTTTAAGATATCTCCGTGCAAGTTGCTTTCAGTTAAAACAGCTCAAACATGCATTTTAGTCTGGGACTAGGTTTAAGCCTGGTCTGTGAAACCGGGAGTTAGTATTAAAAAAGACTGAACCACATGACTGTTTGTCAAAAAGCAGAAACTGGAAATGCTGAAGTATTGCAATTGTAGTTCCTAAAATTAAATCTATGCATATTAGTTATCTTGATGAACACATATATAAAATTATGTCATTATTTACTCACGTCTTTTCAATACTGTAGCCTATGACTGGAAAACGGTATTCCCTCTATATACTGCATTATGATGACGATATGCTTGTTTAATATGTTGCCCAGCTGTTGAGATTGTAGACAGTTACAATAAAAGCACTTTGTATGCATATGTGTATACTTGGTGTACTGGTGATTTTCTTTAGTCGAAAAAATGTTGCGGAACTACGTTAAAGAAAAAGAAATAACCGTCGATAAAGACGTGACACGATATCCATATCGATAACCTCACGGGGGCGATAATTCGCTTATGAGGGGGTCTTCCAAACGTTGAGTGTAATGTGGGTAGCCCAGAAGGCCCCGCCCACCGAGTGACATCAAAACACGGCTGCTGGCAGAGACTGCGAGCAGAGAAACGTGCGGACGAGCCCTTCTACCAGCCTCCGTTCACTTCAACATCTTTGTGGGGGATTTTTCCTTAGTCAGATCCAAGTACTGTTCCTCAAGACTGTTTGGTGAGTTAAATGTCTCATTTTTAGAACTGAACTAGTACGATGTGTTCTTGGAATATAAACAAAACTGACGGGAATTGTGTGATATAATTTACGTTAGAGTGATAGTGTGTTGGTCATCTTCTCTTCAGCGACCAATGTAATTCCATTTAAAATGGCTCCATGTTTTTAAACTGCTGGGAGCCACAGTAACGTCGATTTCCACCACAACAGCCGCTGAATAAGACAGAAGAGAAGAAACACGCACATTTTGATTTATTATAGATCGATTTTTTTCACACATACGACATCAAGGATGTTGCCAAAAATAGAAACTTTTTACCTCATTAGATGTAAGGGGTTGTAATTCGGTGCATTTTTATCCTATTCGTCGCTGCAGATGTTTCATAGTTTTCATAGATGGTTATCGTATAGAACATGAGGGCCAGCTGCAATCTATTCTATTGAAAATGATTTTTCTTTGTGTACATGTGTGTGTGTATATATATATAACAGTTTAAATGAAAAATGTGTTGTGTCTGAATTTGTCTATTGCTAAATTATTTACGTCAGTCTAACTTTGATTTGTGATTGCTTCGTCTTCCTAATTTTACCCTATAAATGTAATATATATATATATATATATATATATACATATATATATATATATATATATATATATAATATTTCTCGAAGGACGCCGATGTATCAAAGACGTACGGATGGATTTTAGGCTAATTTCGATTATATACGAGACAACTTCCGGCATGTCACAAATGACATTGTCCTCGGTCACCTGCTCATGGGAAGGTCGCAGTGCTGATGATGTGAACTCCATGTGCTCGCAGGTGTGCTTTTTCAGCACACTTAGACAATGTGGTAGTGCACTACACACTATTGACACAACAAACAAACAGCACTAACCTGTTGTTATCATCAAAACAGGTCTCCTAAGAAATCCCTTAGTCTTTTTGCTGAAATTGTTTGTCGTATCTACATTGAAACGTCGAATGTTGTTTTAGTACACAGTATTTGTGTTAATCAGTTGTATTCAAGACAAAGCTTTAACCGATCTTTATGCTGCTGTTTGAGATGATGTGAATTTCTATAGAAATCCAATTAAATTTTCTACTCAAACAATCATTTCACATGGGAAATTTCACATTTTGACAGGTATAATTAATAATGGCACGCTTCCTCATTTCCTCGTAAACATCCATAATTGCATGTGGAAAGCTAGTTATCCATGTTTACCTGTCTGTTATTGTCTATAAAGAGTTTGTGACTGAGGTAACCCCTTTTTAGTTTGTTAACGCCCCAAAATAACAGATGAATGTGTGTTTAACTCGTTTAACTGTCATTACGCTGTAAGTTCTCTCTGTTTTAATTTGACTTATTTTCTAAAATGTTTATTCCGTGTGTTTATGAGAAGTATATTTGGAGAGAGCGAAAGAGAGAGAGATTTGGTCCGTTCCTGCAGGTTGGCGTGTAGAGATAGATAGATGTCAGGGAATCCTGGGACTCTCGGGAGCTGCGAGCTTTAATTAAGCTATGCTCAGTTCATTCGAGTGTGCTTACAATCTTAATAACTCTTCTTATCAGGATTGTGGACCAGCACGAGGGCCAATGAGTATAGCCCATAGTGCTATACAGAGATAAAGACGACACTTCATCTTAAACTGGCCATAATGAATGTGTCAGATCTTATTTGAATGTAAAACATCATATTTTGGTGTGTGTGTGTTAGTGACAGATGAGGCAGTGAGTGCAAAGTACACACAGTATAAGGATAGTTCACCCAAAGATGAAAATTCTGTCATTACAGAACAGAACAGAACAGAAACCCCATAGGGTTTCATTTTGAATCTTTTTGCAGCACTTTGTCGTACAAGGCTCATACTGCTGTTCCTTTAAATAAACTAAGCAGTACATTTCCACTCTCCCTCATAGCGTCTTCTGTAAAGCACCTGCTGCAGGTGGAGCAGTATCACAGTTGTCAGGCTGTTGAGTGTGTGATGTTGTGGGCAGATTCCAAACGGGTCCTCCAGACCGTCCCTCACTGCAGGGATGTGCGGGACCGAAGGAACACTCTGTAATACTTAATCCGTTTTGATTTCAGATTATTCTTCACCAGACATGGCTTAAATTAACATATAAAACTGGCTTTAATGTACATATTTTTCTTCATAATATGAGTTTATCCATTCAAAAGTTTAAGGTCGGTAAGATTTTTTTTAAAGGAAATTAATACTTTTATTCATGCATTAAATGTATCAAAAAAAGACTGTAAAGACATGTATAATGTTACAAAAGTTTCTAATAAATGCTTCTTTTTTTTTTTTCAACTTTATATTCATAAAAGTATCCCCACAAAAATTCAGCTTTGCATCACAGGAATAAATTACATTTCAAAATGTAACAAAATAGAAAACTGTTATTTTAAATTGTAACAATATTTCACAATAATACAGTTTTTTCTTGGCGAGCATACATTTTCTTTCAAAAACATTATTTTACTACCCCAAACTATTGAACACAACAGTAATGTACAGTGTTCTAGGGTCTTTCAAACAAAAACATAGTAAAACTTTAGTACTGTTTTGCCTTAAAATGATACTATTAATTGTTTCAATTGGTTTTAAAAGAACTGGTTGTATTTTTTAAGATGGTAATGATTTAATATAACCTTACAGACCAGTGTTAACTGAAAAACAAATTGGTTGTTTGCATAGTGTAATTGCTGCATAGCGAATATTATTCTCCGGAGCGTTTGTTCCCGTGAGTGTGCTTCCTTAAGTGCAGTCTAGTGGAGAGAGAGGAGGATCGCAAAAAAACATCAAACGTCTCATTTGTTTAGTGATTCAATAGTGGAATTTTAAGGGCTTTCAGTAGATCTATAGCATTGCACTGCTCTCTCCCCCGTTTTAACCTTTATTATTGTCAGAAACGCTGTGAAACTGGTTTCGGCAAATGGCAGCCGTTGTTAGCATGACTGTCTGAAGATTTGCGAGAGTTCCCTGTGACCTTAATTTTTTCGATTCTGCTGTTGCTACGTGAAGCATTATTCTCATTTTCAGATGTTGCACCTTGTTAATCAGCTCAAACCCATCTAATATCTGACCTACAAAAGGCGAATCATCCCTTTGCTGGATCTCTGAGCTCTTTTAATCAATTTCAACAGTCCGATCTTCGTCTTATTAACATTAAAGGTCATTCGTTCTGGCTTGTCGCACGTGTCTGGTGGGTTTCATGTGGTTGTCCTGGATTGTGGCCAGCCCACTAAACTTGTGTCTTTGGTTTTGTGCCATGTTTCTCTTCCTCCCATCGTTCCCTCCTCCCATTTTCACCTTGACAGCTGTGCTTCTGCATGATGGCTCAATATCAGGCTGGCCTGCTGAGATGTCTCAGTCTATTCCATCAAAATGGTCATCAGATTTCACACTGACCCGGCACTTTTTCAGATCACAGCAGAGGCTCTTATTTTATTTGCTCGGTGTATATTCATGCAGCTCTTGAGCAGTATTTTGCACTGGATCCCTAAGGACTCAGTGCTCTTAAAAGCACAACATATAACAATCCTTTTCTAAGAACAACTGCTAGTTCTGCTTTTGCAACATTTTTTTGCATGGGCCTCAGTTCAGTGTCTCTTTAGCTTTTACCCTGAAATGTCCCTGAAAAGTGTGTTATTAATAATAAACTGTGTAAAATAAACTACCATTCAAAAGTTTAGATGTTGTTCAGATGAAATCTGACTGGGTTCTCCGAGCACGTCCCCTGGCCCTGCTGAAGACAGACAGTGGGATTTCCCTTTAGTCTGTGCTAATGCAGGTTCTCTTAAATACATTTAGCCAAGGCTCCTCCACATGGCAAATGTTTAGATTTTATTTATGGCTCTGGGAGCTGTTGTAGAAAGTCATTTACCCAGCTGACATCTTGCCTGGACAGGTTAGAAATGTATTTTTTGTCATTTATCAAACCAGATGAATCTAATGCATACGGCCCATGCTTTGCTTTGTGCATCTCTGGGGGATCTGGCACCCTTATGAGCGATTACCATGTTGATTATTGATTACCTCATTTATAATGAGATAAAAAGTAAATGGAATATATAGAATGTAGCTAAATTATATATGTGCACACTATTTGTGAAACAAAATTTGACCATCTGCTTGTTTGAAGGCTTTAGTCCCACACTGTAATTTAACCTACTTTAAATCCTCATGCTTTCGGTACAAAAACTGAGGCCAAAGCAGATCCTCTGCAGAGACAGATGCATTCTGTGATAGGATTGTTTTGATGTCACATATGTCCCCTAATAAACATGACTAAAACATTCAGCCTTTCACTAGGGTAGGCCTTGTGCTGTCTGCACAAAACATCATGAAAGTATGTGTCTGGAAAGAGTATTTGTGTCAAGGACCTTGCAAAAATGTCAATTGTACATAGTATGTTCAATGTATCTGTAGGCTACCATATGGATTTATATAATATACTATACCATATACAATATTTATGATATTGTAGATTTTTGTAATTTGTAGTGTCTATTGTTCTAAAAATTGTTCTAAATAGAAAGAATAGCCAGGTCCACACCACAACTATAACGATAATGGCACAGAGAAACGATATTGTTTGAATAGTTTTTTTCCTGCTGATAAACGATAAAAACCTTGACAGCCAATCAGAATCCATCCTGCTTTAAAGAGCTCTAGAATTAAAAGCGGCAGGCGACAAAACTGTGCTTATAATAAACAACTATATTGTGCATTGATGTGGACACTAATATTGTTAATATCGTTATAGTTGGTGTGAACCAAGGCCGTCAATTGGGTATGGCAGAGTGTGGTGGCTGCTATACCTTGGCTGCCTGTAAAGTATAGGATAAACCGAGTTATATTACTATGTGTAACATAATTTGTAATTGTTTAATAAAAGAGAAAAGCAAGTAAATTAAAATGATCTGGTTGTTGTATTCGTGTTATGTTCAACAGCGGCGCAAATGTGGTATTTACAACGTGATTTTGCAGCATTGAGTGAATTGTAGCGTTGTAGCCTATCACTGGTATTTCTGTTGAAAATAATGACCAATAAGTGCGTGGTGTTTAAGTTACTGGTAGTGAGAATCCGCTCAGTAACTCTCAAAACGCTGCGATAGTTTTTCTTTAGCTGAAGTTTACAAAGTTCTGCACACGCACAAATCCTCTCATTATAACAAACAAAGCATAATGTAAATAAAAGATTAGTTCATCACTCAATGAGTTTGCACTGAACTGATTGACAGCTTCAGTGATATTTACTCTGTGTAATTTCATTCACAATTTGAAGAAAACTTTTTGTTTTTCATGAGACTTTGTGACTTTTCCAACATACTTTAGTACAAAAAGTAAATTTTTAAATAATAATGATTTTTATAATGTCTAAAAATAAATTCAAAACCAAAACGTGTGGGAAAAAAACTAAATTATGGAGTGGAAATGGCTAATTAGCCAATTAGTGCTCCTCTGTCGCCATCTACTGGTTATAATGTAATTTAATGTATTTTTTCTTTTTAATTTTTAAATAAAAGTTTTTGTTTTTTTTTACCAAGTATTAGTTTTCCTGAATCTACAGTACAACTGAGGACAATCTTTGAAGGATGAACAAAAAATGTTTTTGGTCATCACAGTAAAACTAACATTTAAATGAAAAAGAAATATGCAGACTTTTGAGCTTTGAAGTGCTGGAAAAAGTCCTTGAAAAGTCCTTGAAAATTCGTTCTCATAACAGTGGTCTACAACTGTCTAATTTGCTGGGTTATGATCAATATCTGATTCATCTTTGGACGCACCACACACACTTGTCGTATTTTAAGGTTGGTGCAGTTTTAAAGGGATACTCCACTTTTTTTGGAAATAGGCTCATTTTACAACTCCCCCAGAGTTAAACAGTTGAGTTTTACCGTTTTCGAATCAATTCAGCCGATCTCCGGGTCTGGCGGTACCACTTTTAGCATAGCTTAGCATAGATCATTGAATCGGACAGGACCATTAGCATCTCTCGAAAAAATGACCAAAGAGTTTCGATATTTTTCCTATTTAAAACTTGACTCTTCTGTAGTTACATCGTGTACTAAGACCGACGGAAAATGTAAAGTTGTGATTTTCTAGGCTGATATGGCTAGGAACTATACTCTCATTCCTGCGTAATAATCAAGAAACTTTGCTGCTGTACCATGAGTCTAAAAGGCGTAATGATGTGACGCAGCGTTTCTGTAACTACAGAAGAGTCAAGTTTTAAATAGGAAAAATATCGAAACTCTTTGGTCATTTTTTTGAGAGAGATGCTAATGGTCCTGTCCGATTCAATGATCTATGCTAAGCTATGCTAAAAGTGGTACCGCCAGACCCGGGGATCGGCTGAATTGATTCGAAAACGGTAAAACTCAACTGTTTAACTCTGGGGGAGTTGTAAAATGAGCTTATTTCCAAAAAAAGTGTATCCCTTTAAGGTTGGTTAGTTTTTGTCTCAGCTATCGGTTTGCATGGATATCAGTTTTTATGCATTTCAATTTGTCTAATGGCTTCAATATGTGTAGATGTGCTTGTCGTGATATGTGAGGATGGCTGCAGCAGCGGCATGTTTAGAGTCGGTGATGAAAGACAATGTATGGAACTGTCACGTCGAGGGAGTAAGATTTGATCACGTTATCAGAGTCTGCCATACCTTTGCTTTTGGTGAATTGACGCCACTGGTGTGAATGCGCCTTTACATTTTTTGAGAAAACAGTCTAACATCTGTCATTTATCGTTTTTTGCCATAATCTGAAAATAATTATCAGTATTGGCCTGCACTTTAAAAATCTGTGCATCCCTAATTATACATCATCAATAGTGGTTAACTTCTGGGAGTTAGGACGGACTTTCAAACTCTTTTTAGTTGTGAAATGTACTGAAGTTCACAATAACAGAAGCCCACGTACCCTTTTTAACACCAATCAAGTGATCCGAGCTCTAATGTCAAACAGGCTCGGGTCCGCAGACTCCACACCAAAAGCATAGTGTGAAATTGCCCTTAATTTAAGTGTGCGTGTGCGTGTGCGTGTGCGTGTGTGTGTGTGTGTGTGTGTGGGAGGCATAAGTGAATGTCTTGGAGGACATAAGATGCTTTTACTGATGATGCCAACAAATACTAAGCTTTAAATCAATACAGTGAGTGGCTTTGTCTTCTAAAAAGGCTAAACATTGTGACCCTTCAGGAATAATGCACTCCGTTCAAAGCATTCTGGGAACTCTAAGAAGGGTTTTCGCTATAGTCTGCATTATATATGAAAAAGATCGTATGTGATTGTATGTGTGCATAAGAGAGATTTCTGAGAACACTTAAAGGCAGACAAGTATCCTCATATACCCTTGTGTGTGTGTATGCAGGTCCTTGTTTCTTCAGAAATGACAGCAAGGAAGTGGCTTAACGTATAAGGAAAAAGCCGAAGTATGATGGATGCGATACTGTGAGCCTGTGACAGTTTGCGTCAGCATGCAGGGTGTCCCTCATCCCTTAGTGTATGAAAAGAGAAAGAGATGGAACTCCTGTTTTGGCAGAGTTTAGTGCATCGGCCGCTCTCTGCTACCACAAGAGCTTTATAACGGAGTGTGTGCGTCACCCTATCACGCACACAACTGCTTAGACCAGGGGTTTCCCTTAATTCAGTTAGTGATAGAGGGAGCCACAGAGATGGAGACGAAAGCAGGCAGAAAAAGGTGAGAGGGAACATACAGGCTGTCTTCAGAATAGCAAATCTAAAACCTTCTACTAGTGGCTTTTCTGAAGCAGTCTATGCATCATGTTTTCTTTTAACAATACATAGAATCAATTGGTTAAAAAAAAAATTCATTTCAATATTAATGCATTTTATGTATGCTAATATGATTTTTTTTTATTATAAAGAGGGTTTCATCTTTAATCTTATGATATTTTAATTATTTTTATTTGTTGTCATTTGAAGTACAGTACTTGGTGTTTGTTGTTTTTTCTTTCTTCATTTTTGTTAACACTTTACTTAAAGCCTTTATATATTATGCATTATGAAAGTATTTTTATTGCATTAATTATGCCTTGTAATGCACCTTATTATGCATTGAATGGTCTCATAAATAATTATAACCACTGTTATAATACATTATAATACTTATCTATTAATTGAACACACCTTTAGCAGGTATAATGTATTAAAATACACAACAAACAACCAATTTTAGATGTAACAAAGAACCTGCAAATATTATAATGCATTTTAACTTTGGTTGCAATTAGTTATGAAAATATATAAGGCGTTATACATAATGAATACCCCTATAAAGGCTTTAAGTAAGGTGTAACACTTTTTTCAGGTATGATTTCTAACATGTTTGTGTCGTTATTATTTGGTTTGAGTGCCAAAAGTTAAAATGTTGCTATGTAAAATTATATTAAAAATGCAAAATAACCTTATATAAGTACTCAGATAATGCCATTTATTAAACGTTGTCTAATATTTAGAATTAAAAAGCACTATATATTGTATTAATCTATCTAAAAATGCCATATTGGAGGGGTATAGAATGTCTTTCGTAAATAATATTAAATGATATTAATAATATATGATAAAGTAGCCTAATTAATAAATTAATAATAAAATGAAAGATTAAACAGAAATGATAAATATACTAAATCCATACTGAAGTTGAACCCATAATACACGTGTACTTCATTAATAAACATGACATTACCTCAACAACACTGCATCATGCTTTGAAACATATGTCATGGCATGTTGTGAAGTATTTCACAATATTTCAGATCTAGTAGGCATTATAGAGTATGCTGTATCTGGTGCACTTCCATTCTGACCCTAGTCATAGGTCGTGTCTCTCAGCTTCCCTGCAAACCACTTCCCACTCTCCCTGTAAAGAGCCGGGGATTCAGAGGAAGTGATTGGACTGGCTGAAATTTAACACATGAGAATGCATGTAAGTGGTCTTTGGTGGATTCCTGAGAACAAGAACAATGACCTTCCACGTAAAAGAGGTTGAATTGTGACAAAAATTAATGGAGCATGTGCTGCTGATGTTACTTCATGATTTGAGTTCTGTTACAAACAGCAAGTGGTTAATAATCAACTATAAATATAGCTGAAAATCAGTAATGAGGACTGGGCATGTGATGGTATCAAATTTTCATGTTGCGATAATCATTGAAGCTTTCATCACGGTACGGTATTATCACAATATTGAAATAAGTTTTTATTTGTTCTATCACGCTATTCTCTTTATTTCACTTAGTCTGTGGTTAACTAAATGTGTGGAGACAATTTACAGAAGTCCTCCCTGGAACAGGCCTGATCAAATCACTATCTGTGCAAGGAAAAAGTGTGTGTGTGTGTGTGTGTCTGTACAGGTTTAGCCAAATATCCTCACTTAAATAGTGAAATATTATGACAACAACTGAGTTGTGAGGACATTTTACTGGTCCTCACTAGTTAAAAAGTCTTATAAATCGCCCAAAACGTGTTTTTATTTAAATCTAGTGTTTTGCACATTTTGTGAGGACTGTGTTTAGGTGAGGGGTTGGGATAGGCGATAGAGAATATCATTAACCTAATATAAAATTGGGGGGGCTAGAAGGCCTCTTTACCCACATGTGACTGATTAACAGGGTGTTTGGAGGGGCTTGTTAGGGCTGAAAGTTGATATTTGTAGACATAGATTCAGCAATGCCCTATAGTAACGTTGTCATCTGACTGCTAGCTCTGATCATTTTTTTCTGGTATTTTCTTTTCGCAGCTGTGTAGATACAGATTTTCGCTGAAAATCTCTGAAATATGAGGCTGGAACCCTGGGAAGTGTTTTTACATGAGTCACATTTCTTCGGACAGCACAGTCCTCTGTTATGCAATACACATGGGAAGATGCTGGTGAATCAGGGTTTGTTTTGCTGTAGGTTTTACCTAAAGTAGATTTTTCATCTATACTCAGAAAAAGCCCTGATTTGATGTGAGAAATATAATATGCAGAACTATGGGTGTCTGTGAGTCTCAGCTTATGCTTCGGTCTGCTGTTCTGAGTCTTCATTACTCCTTCCCGTCCCTTTGGGAGCCCACTCTGAAAATAAACATCAGCCCTTTTGTCTCTATGGCAACAGTTTTACACTTCACTGAATGCACAACTAGAGTGGGCGGAAACTGAAAATGACATCGATTGCGGTTGATAGTTTTGGTGAGGAAGTTAACTTGGGTTAATGAAGCAAGTCAGATCTTGTTGATATGAAGTCTTGACACTGATCTTGGCAGCATGTTAAAAAAAAAAAGTCTATGAATCTGCTTGATAATTCCAGCCGGAGCCTTTCAGCTCAATCTTGGGATTACAATCAGTGGCCATGATTGCAGTTTGACCTTTGCCCTCTGTCCAGATTCGTGGACCATGCGCAGAAGAATCTTGGACTTTTGTGGCAAATCTTTGGCATGCTGAACATTTGTTGTTTTCTTTTTGTGTCACTCACTCCTTGTCTAAATATTATTTAATGCCCTTCATCCGGATTTGCTGCTGGGATTGCAGAGGAGATTTCCACCTCCTAAGCTTTCAAATCTTAATGTGTGCTAGTAGTTTTCTTGCTTTTTACGTAATGGAAGTTTAATTTCATGCTGCTCTGCTATTTCATTGATGAAAGGCACTGCGCTGACATAAGGGAAGCTGCTAAACAACTTAAAAAAGAAAAAATTGAACTGCATTTTGCTCATTATTGTACATATTTGAGGCAAAAAAGGTTTTGAAAACTGTTACAGGATGTAAAATATATATATTCCACCTATATACACTTCAGGTCAGTTAGTTTTTCTTTAAAGAAATCTTTCTTTACTTCCTTACTATTATTCAGCAGTAACGCATTAATTTATCAAAAGAGATGGAAAAGACATTTATAATGTTACAAAACCTTTCTATTTAGGGGTTAAACGACTTCAGATTTTTAAAGTCGACATTTATGTGATGAAAGTCGACTAGTCGCTGATAACGTCATTAATGAACAAATAAGCCTGAACCAAGAGTTGTGACTCGAACGCGGGTTGCCTTGTGCACAGCTATGGCATATGACACAGCTCTACCCACAAGACTTTTGCTCCTACATAACAGCTTATTTTTATCAGTTCTTTCGTCTTTGGGTCATTATATTTCTCACAGAGTTTTAGTTACTAAGAAATGTATGCTAGAATTTTTCCGTTTCTAAGCGATTTTATTGATAAATCATAGAACATTGTTGACAATACATTTGTGCTACTGAATGATTCTGTGCATCTGCACGTAATGTGCAAGCTATGTGTGTGTGTTACAATGCAGCAGCTCATTAGTTTAGAACAGCGATTAACTTACGTCTACAATAAGCTGTTTAAAACGTGGATTCTCCCAATTTTGAGCATCCAGATTAGAGGATGTATACCCGACCCGAGCCCGACGGGACCCGCCGGTACCCGACGAGCCGGGCCGGGTTCGGACAGATATTTTGAAATTATGTTCGGGTTCGGGTCGGGTTCGGTCACATCAGCGCGATAATGCATTGAACATTTTAAATTAAAAAAAAATATATTTAAAACAGCTTATGTAGGTAGCCAATGTGCCTGATGCTTTCACTTGATGCAAACGTTCGTTTTTGTGATTAAAATACCTGTAAAATATTACCATAACATCTGTCTTCCTGTGTGCGGAAATTTGTTTAAGCCGTGACAACGAAACACGTGCATGCGCGGCTGCTACTGGTGTGTTAAGGCCTATTTATACTTCTGCGTCGAACTGCCGCCGTAGCTACGTCGTAGGCTGTGTGTAGCGCGCGTACCCTTCGGCATACCCTGACGTGCACCGGCGTACCAAAAATGTAACAACGTGTCAATTCTACGCGGACGCAAGCGCTGTGATTGGTCTGCCTGAACCCCTCCCTCGGGGTTTCACATGCTCCCTAGGTGCGCGTCAACGCGGACAACAACGCAGAAGTATAAATTAAAACCAACACGTTGCCTACGGCGTATAGGCTCCGGCGTAGGTCCGACGCAGAAGTATAATGAGGCCTTTAAGTGCGCTTGTTTCTCCGTGCGCGCTGATGCACTCATCCTGTTGACATTTCCGAATGCCTTCCTACAGTTGCTTAATAAATGCGGGCTTTCCACACAAACAAACGTACATGTGTCATTAGTATTAGAAAAAAATGTGATTTTAACTGTCGGCTTCGGGTCGGGCTCGGACATAAATATCTGTATGCCTGTCAGGTTCGGGTCGGGTTCGGTCACTGCTCTGTCGGACGCGGGCCGGGCTCGGACAGAAAAATTCGGCCCGATCCGCACTCTAATCCAGATGATATAATCAAACATGTCTTGTGGAGCGCCCTCAGAGTATGCATTTATTTGTCATTTTAACTATTTGGAAATAGAGCGTAAATGTGGATTTCTTATCCTGTTGCGCCCTCTATAGGCCATGATCAGCGACGAGTCGACGTCATGGCTAAGTCAGCTAGTCTGTGCGACCCCTACTTTCTATTCTTTCTATTGGTTTCCACAAAAATACTAAGCAGCACAACTGTTTTCTCAACATTAATAATATTAAGAAAAGTTTCAGTAAAATTTTTCACATTACTGTTTCTTAACTGTATTTTTGATCAACTTTTAAAGCGGCAGTGTATTCTTATCAATTCTAACCAAAATTCTTGATTAAAATGTTTTAAAACCGATGGCTCATCTGATGGTGGTGCATCAGTCCGTTGACGGTGTTACAATTAAAGCAGCCAGTCACGTTTGGACCCATCCCAAGGTCAGGAAGGTCAGAACTGTGACGATAGACAGATGAGGCTAGTGGAAGTGGGTTAAGCCACGTCAGCATGTCATTCCACCTTACAGCATGATCTCAGCAGATCTCAATAGGCACATCATTCATACCGAATGTCACATTTTTGTTGCATCTAGGTTTGTATTTGATCATGCATCATATTTTTGTAGGTCTCACCTTGAATAGAGATTGAAAAAAACATAAGGTGGGGCTTCATTTGCATAGTCACTCATTAGCAGCAATCAAACAGAAGGGATGCAAATAAAAAACAATTTGTGTGAACGTTCCTGTCTCAGTCCTTGTACTGAATACAGGAAGTGATTATACTGGAAGAATCATTTAAAAAACTGATCCTTTCATAAAACTTAGCCTTCAGAATGTTAATCACAGACCAGAATCATGCAACATTTATATATTAACTAGCAAGCAGACTGTACACTTACATCAAAACATCCCAGTTCCCAAGGCAACGGAAAAGAGCAAATTTAATTGTAGAGACATTCCCTTCGGCTCTCAGCTTTTATTACTGTTTACCGAGAGTGTGTAACTTAAGGCTGTTGTGGGCTGATTCCCAATCTCAGGTCTGCCAAAAATAAAAAGGGTGACTACACTTGCGCTTGATTACAAGGGTGGAAATTATAAGAACTCTACTAAGTACATCGCAAAGCGTGTTTTATTAACAGAAATTCAATACAAAGCTCTGTGTTGACTCAGGTGAGGTCTGCTACAAATGTGACGCAACGTGAGATTTGTCTGGCAATGTTGGGCTTTATTAGACTAGATTAGGTTCAAATGAAACAGATAGTGTGCAGTGCACATTGTTTTTTATTTACATTAATAAGAAATAGTGTTGGTCATGTATTGTGTTTCATGAATGTGCTTTTTTTTTCTTCTTTTTGTAGTACAGACAGATACAGAGATGGATGAGTTGCAAGACGTTCAGCTGACCGAGATCAAGCCTCTGCTGACCTACAAGGTGAGATAAACATATCAGAAACATCCATCTCACACACACACACACACACACACACTAGTATGCCCATCTACTGTATACACAATCATAAACAAGATATAACTATATCTTTTACTAGTGATACCTCTGTCAGTTTTGCACGACAAACACATCTTCTGTCTTGTGTACATACCGTTTTTATAGACCCTAGTATTATTAGTTACCTATTAGTTCTATTTATTATTTTTTTGTAACTTTTATTATTATTATAATTATTTTTATTTTATTTTATACATTTTTTAATAATAGTAAAGCCATCAAATGAAAGTAAAATTATAGTAAAGCCATCAAATGATCGTGAAAAGACCACGTGTAAAGGCCCTCTGAAACATTTCGATTCGAGATCGATTTAAATCCGGTCACTCAATCCACTTCAGGAGGTGGTTTGAGACGCATTCCAGACGAAACCCGGACAAGTGTAAATGCATCTGGTTGTTGAAGCCACATATGTAAATTTTACTCCTCTCAAAATGGTAAAAAGTAAGCGTGTGAGAGTGTGTTTTACCGGCTCCCGGTAGCCAGATATGGCCGCGCTACTGCAACACACATCGCCACAGAGTAACTCAGTATCTCTTTAGCAAGCCGACACTCAAACTGAATCAAAAAAGTAATAATAGCTGGAAATGATACAGCTCCAACTCCATCACAATTTTTTGGTTTAGAATTTCCAACCCATTCCTAAAGTCATTCTCTCATCATTTGTTATAAATCTTGTAAGTCAGCAAGATGTATAGTTTAAATCAGCAGAATTTGCAGCCAGACTTTGAGCCGTTGTTGATATACATGCACATAAATGTATGAGGAGCAAGATCTAACACAATATAAAGCCTATAGACACAGCAGAGCTCATACCTCTTTTCTCTCTGTAATGCATTGTGATGCTCACGCACACATGCCACGTCTCACGACTCAAGCATTACACATCTGTGCCACACTCTCACGCACATCTCTCCTCCATGGCTCCTCGTGTTAGAGATCTGTGTTTTCCTGTAGCTGAGGCAAAGTTCCTCTCTGCGTTTTTTTTCTTTACTTCATCAAACTGAATAATTCATGTGAGAGCATGGAGCAAGTGAAAACAAATGGAGATGGAAAAGGGACGGATGGGGTGGAATAGTAGTGAAATGGTTTAAGCAAGAGAAAAAGTGGAAGAATGGAATTTAAAGGATGGCAATGGGGTTTATGCACAATTAAATATATTTTCAATCCATTCCAGAATCATTTTTTTTCTTCCTGCTGCCCTTATTGGCAGAAATTTTCATAATGGCATCCCAGGGTTTGTCAGTTAAATCTTGCCACACAGCATCCATATCAAAAATGAAATTTCTAAAAATAGAAATGTAAATGTCATACACCCATTAGTGCTGAGCGAGGCCACCAGTATAACGCAAGAGGCAAGGGACAAATGTTGTATGGGGGAGTCCTTCTCTCACTTTAAACTAATGAATGGGCTAAACCATAGAGCAGCCATAGGGTTAAAAATAAATAAATAATAAACTAAGCTAAAATGTATCCAATTTGACAATACTGGTTGGAAATTATTTCATTGTTTTATGTGTATTGACAGCAATAGTTTTCCTTCGGGTTTTTAACAATACACAAATGGGGTGGGTAGAAAAAAGATAGTCAGCTTAATAGTAATATTTATAATTGTATAATATTTTTCACATAACGTTTACACACATTTATAGTTTATTAGAATTATTTTCATTACACTTGCAGGTGGGTGTTATTAGTTTTTTCCTTTGAAATACAAAGAATTGTGACCGGCTGTCAAGTTCCATAAAACACCAAAAATGTATCATAAAAGTGTCATAAAAATCATCCATACACCTTAATTTTCTACTTTTGTGTTCCACTGAAAAAAAAAAAAAAAATCAGCATAGAGGGGTTTAAAAAGACATGATGGTGAGTTAATTATGACATAATTGTATTTTTTCTTTATTTATGGCCTGGTTTCACAAACAGGGCTTAGATTAAGCCAGGATTAGACTTTAGTTCAATTAGGACATTTAAGTATCTTTTATAAATGTGCATTAGAAAAAAAAAAATCTGGTGTGCATCTTGAGACAAAACAATGGCACTAACATCTGTCAGTGCAAGTCACTTTCAGTTAAAACAGCTCAAACATGCATTTTAGTCTGGGACTGGGTTTAAGCCTTGTCTGTGAAACCAGGGTAAATGCGTCTCTCACTCCATCTAGTGGTGTCAATATAAAGAGCAGCAGTGGCTGGGAGAGAATAATTGATAATATGATCAATATTTAACATTGTTAGACATTTTGTTTTATGCACCTCAATGAGTAAGGAATAATCAGATATCATCTCTTTTTCCTACAGAACTCTCAGAACTTCCAAGACTTTGAC
Organism: Abramis brama; assembly: GCF_963993115.1. Taxonomy (NCBI): domain Eukaryota; kingdom Metazoa; phylum Chordata; class Actinopteri; order Cypriniformes; family Leuciscidae; genus Abramis; species Abramis brama. Next base: position 11,917,538 of record NC_139985.1, on the reverse strand, counting down.
TGTCAGGTAAGAATCTTATCTTACATTTATTTCATTAGTGGATGAGATAAAAGTCAGTTTTATCTCTTAGATGCTCTGGTTTGTGTGCAAAAACAGACAAGTGGTGGGATAAGGATATTTTAGGCTGTTCAACCTTCATATTTTAATATCAAAGGTGTTATTTTGGGAAATGCATACTATTTTGGTGTAGAAATAAGACTCACTGGAGGATATGAATATGTGCTTTCATGATACTTCATGAACTTTGTCTCACCAGGATTCTGCGAATCATCTCTGACAGCCATCAAATGATTTTGTTAAATTGAAACAAGTCAATTTAAAAGAAAACAAGACAATGTTGTAGTTCTAACTTAAGAAGGTCCTCAAGAACTTAATGCATCCTGTAAAGCATATCATGATTATCCGCACTGATCATTATCCATTCTATTGAAAGTTGATAATGATGGTGGTTGATATCTTGAAATATAGATGTATTCATCATTTACAAATTCATATCTGATTGGGTTTTTTAACGTCTCTGTTGCAATGAGGAAACGGAAATACATCGTCGTGGATTACATTCTCCTCTTTCAGTGCAGGGGTCTCAGATGAGCTAAATATAGCCTAGCGCCTGCAGCTGTTGAAGTGAGCATGCTCAGACTCCAGCATGACCTGGTCTACATTATATAGTGGCTTTAGTATTCCTTACTCAGCAAGCCTCCATACACAAGCTCGCACACATTAAGTGTTAGTCAGATGATGGGCCGACACCGAGCCAGCCAATCTAATCACTCAGTAGCATTGAGTGCTGCAGGACACCTACATGTGCATGAGATGGCTTTGGTTTAAGGAGGGACTGCTCTCCGCTGGTGAAGAGAGGTAATGCAGTCTGAGGGGCCATTCAAGGCAAGGCAAGGCAAGGCCTTGTTTTTATGCATTCCACTGCCTTGCTTCTCGCATTTTTAAGCACAAAAACACATTTACTCTGTGTAAATGACCTCTCTCTCTCTCTACAGCCATCCAAAATATAGTGCAAAAGCCAGAAGATAAAATTTAAACAGTCTATCGCCATTTTTATAGCATAGATGGTTTAAGGTGAAATGATAAAAAGTCAGATTGTGATTGCTTGTCTTTTCAGAAAATGGCTGTTTTTTTCAACTACAGCTTCTTTTTTGTCCCAAATGTTTGTTTGAACAGATTACAGACTAATGGATTACATCTCGTTTTTGATATATATGAGGTTCATGTTTAAACGGCATTGCAAAATTTTACATCTTTTATGTGTATAATTATTAATATTATTATTATTATTCGTCTTAATAGTGCTATTGCCTTTTTTCTTTTGTTAGCCAAAATACTTAGATCTCAGTTGATGATTCAGCTCTCTGAGCCCCCTTTTGGAGACCCTGTTTTTTCCTTCTGCTCTTAGCCAATAGTAATAGCCGAAGCATTTTGTGTGAATACTGCAAGTCATCACGACAGGTTCATCATTATTCAGAGACTATTTCATCCTATAGAGGGCACTAGAAGCTCAGAGTAGGCAAAGTCATATCCTTGCCTTTAATACAGTGTCATTAACGTATTAAATAATATTCAAAATAAGCAAAAGACCGCTGCCCAGTAGAAAATAATCATTTATAGCATGATTTCATCTCTGATCTGTTCTTTGAGACCTTCTCTCAGATTCAGCCATCAAATAGGAATATAAAAATGTAACCTAGAATCGTATCGACCTCTCTCTCTCTCTCTCTCTCTCTGTGTCTAGTTTCAGAGTAGTTTCGAATGTAAATTATATTTTGTTGATTATGAAGTTTCTAGTCAGTCTTGACAGGCCTTCATGAGGCCGTGTCTGTCCATTTTGCCCTCTGGTGTGCACACGTTCGCCTGAAGGTCACTCGCACACGCACGCTCCGCAGGACTGCTCACTGAGACGGAGAGAGTGGCTAACACAATCTGATTTATTACTGAAGCTGCAGGTCCATCAATAAGTAATAAAACCATGGGTTACACTTTATTGTAAGGTGTTCTTGTTCCAGTTTAAGTATACATTTAAGTAATATTAATTAGCATGTACTTACTGTAGGGTTAGGGATAGGAATTAAAACACTGTACATACCTTTATAAACGCATTGCTTTATTCCAGTCCACAAATGCTGACTTCTTTTGCCTTATGTGTTTCAGCTCCAGTTGTGTTAGCTTTCCCTGACTATTGCTCCTCAGATTGTGTTTGTCTACGGCGGCCCCTGGGGTGCAGCACAGAGGCTTACTGAATGAAAAACAATGTTTCAACCTCATCTACTGATAAATAGAAGCAAAGCAAATCAATAACCTATCAGAGCCCAAGATCCGTAGAGAGATTGCTAAGATGATATACCACAATGCACCTCTGCTGGGTCATAATTCCTTCAGTGGGACAAACTGTGTACTGCAGCCGTGATTATTTATTGCAGTGTAGAAAACACGGGAAAAAAACATAATTGTAAATCCAAGGACACTGATAGTAGGTTTAGTTGTTGTTGTACTGATTTGATGGCTCATTTGAGTAATTAGTTGTATGTAATTATACAATAAAGTATTGGTTCTTAACGTGTCACAACCTATAAATGGGTCACAGGTCTAAATGCATATGCTGTCACGAGAGGTGGTTGCAGTGATGGAGATAATCAAGCAATAAACCAAACAAGGTTACACTCAACTTAACTTGAGGTCAAAAACCATGAGTTTACATGTACTCATCCTGGGAAATCTTGAGACTGAGCAAAACTATGCAAAGGTAAACGAAATATTAATAAATTGTAAGGACATTTTTGTATAGTTTCATGTGATAATCAATTATGCGTTTTATTATTGGTCTTAGCCACCACTTGATAAAATCAAATCTACCATGAGGCAACCCTGAGAACAGTTGGGAACCCCTCCCATGAATAAATTGATTGAATAAATTGATTTGCAAGGTCAAATATCTGCATTTTTTCTCTTGTTGAATCTGAAGCTGTGAACTGGTTGCCCCCACCCAAAAACAAATCATAAAGTGCAGTGGAGAGCATCATCCCTTCATCGCCCTCTATGTGTCTGCCCCACCCTCTCATCCCTGCTTCTGCCACCTCCCGCCCACCTGACTTCCCCTCGTCCAATCAGAGCAGGGCTGCCGTATGCATGAGCAAGCACTGCCTCCCCAGCGCAAACCGCAGTCACTTCTTTCTCCTCACTCTATCTGCATCTCAACAGTCTCTCCCTCTCTCTCTCTCTTTCTCCCCCTCTCTCTCAAAACATACCTCCTCTGTTCATTTATTTCACTCTCCCTCTCTCTACTCCTCTGTCTCCCCTCCCTCTTGGATCTCTGCCTAGCTACTGCTCTCCCTGTCCGTTCCCCTCCATCCCTCCTTCAGCCACTCTGTGTCTCTCTCGTGGATCCTCCCATCTCCTCCTGTCTCCTCTCTGAAGCTGTCACTGTCTCGTGTGTGGAAACATGTCAACCGTTCTGGATGTGGAGCAGAATGCATGCACTGGAAATGCAGTGGTGAGTGTGTGTGTGTGTGTGTGTAAGAGAGATCTCTACAACTGACAGCCGAGGCTGATTCCTTACTCCTGATTCCTACTGTTTTAGCCCTGATATCCTCCTATGTTCTAGCAGAAATGTTTGTATGTGCATGCATGTCGT